>NW_015160280.1:264563-298952 GCF_001447785.1 Gekko japonicus | reverse complement strand
GAGACTGGGAAACTACATCCTTGTCCGACATCTTTGCTAAATGGAAACCATTCGGCTTTTCCATCTTCTGTCCTAACAGTAGCCTCTTGTCTGGAGTACAGGTTACACATCAAAACAATGCTGTGGCACACCCATTTCTTTTAAACCCATCTAAGCTTTTCATGAATTACTGTTTGGGGGGAGGCAAAATGTTAACTTCTGTCTCTGTCCTCCCCCAAGCATATTTCTAAATCTGGTAAATGCTCAACATCTGAACAGAAATGTTTCTAACATTTGGGAGTGGCCAAAAATACTAATCTGTAATTGTTATACTGGTACTTTACTATCTGACTGCATTTCTTTGGGCAGTGGGAAGAAGAATACGTAGCGAGAGAAGAAAGTGATCCAGCACTTGTGTGTGATAGGGGTGTCATCCAACCAGAACAGTAAGCTCACCTTCCCACCAAATTTGATCATTTGTTTGACATTTCTGGGGATAGTGACTCCACTTTCTGCCAGTCATTGCACCATCTCATTGTCTTTGGGAGGGCATGTTGAATTTATATACACATGGATTCTGTGTTGGTATGTGTTTTCTGAAGCAAGGTCAGAGCTTTGCTTAAATCCACAGACAGAAAAGCAGGCAGGCAAGTGGGGAAGCGGTGATAGAACCAGAGGCTATGGCTCCCCCTCAAAGAATATGCAACCAGCCATGGCATCATTTTAAGGATGCATCTGGACTTCTTCTGTGCAGGAGAATAATAACGTGCCATTAAATAACAGATGACCCATGGCAACCCCATCCATGGGGTTGCAAAAATGGTTTGCCATTGCCTTTCTCCATATAGCAACCCTTTCCCATCCAAGTGCTAACTGTGGTCAACTATGCTTATGTTCTAAGCTTTGACTATTCAGGCTGCCTAAACAGCATGAAAAATATCCAGGGAATTGTTATCTGCCAGAAATGGATAATATAAATGAAGTAAATAAATACGTATTTCAGCATTAGTAGAAAGAATGTCAGCAAGGCTAGTATTCACGTACCCCTGTGCTCTAAGCAGCTGTACAAAGGACTTCATTAAGATGCATCTTGCCATGTTGCTGAGAAGGCGCTGGGGTTGCCGGCCCCCAAAGCTGCTACTAATTGCAGCTGATTAAAAATGGATGCTTGTTTCACAATAAAGCTGTTGCGTTTATCATCCTCTAGCAAGCCTGTAATTAAGAATGATGTGCTTGGTGACTTGAAGAGCAAGGAGAGAAAGGAAGGGCTTGTGGTCAGAGAGCCGAGTGGAACATACCCGGGAGGACAGTGTAGCCCTAGAATAACTCATGGCTACTCTATTTGTTTGCTCAAACTCATGTTCACAGTAAAATACACACAGAGACCAAAGAACAACAACATTTGTAACAATAGCAAAAGCAGTCTACCTTCCTGTTGCCACTCTATCATACTTCATATTTACGATTTTGATTGTCTTTATAATATGGCCATGAGGGTGGTGGTTTGAGGGTGCTGAACGTGTGAAATCTTGTACATGCAACATTTGATGAAATTCCTGTTTGAAAAACATGAATGTAACATGATTTGAAGCCCCTGCCACAAAAGAACTCCTTTTCTAATATGTTCCTCTATACAGATTGAGAGCCTCATGTGAAGCCCTGCTTAGACTTAATCCACCACCACAAGTACTCCAAGTGGTGACAAACAGCAGGGGGCTTTCCCAGTTATAGCATCTCTGTTGTTGCAGAGGTCCATCAGTGGCTATTAGCCACAAGGTATAGATAGGGACTCTGGGGCAAGTGATTTAAAGCGCTTAGGGCTCTTTAGCTTGGAGAAAAGATGACTGAGGGGTGACACTGCTGGACCTCCTGATGGCCTCCTGATGGCACCGGTATTTCTGGCCACTGTGTGATACAGAGTGTTGGACTGGATGGGCCTTTGGCCTGATCCAACATTGGCATCTCTTATGTTCTTATGTTCTTATGTTGACCTCGCTGTTGGTTGTTTGACCTCACTGGTGAAGTGGGGCCTTTGAAGAATAATTTCTTTATCGACTGAGGACCAGGGATGATTCAATGCTGAGATGAACACCTCATACAGTTGTTTCTATCTCTTTTCTACTATTACAGACAGGCTAACATCTTGATTGAGAGCCAGTTTGGTGTAGTGGTTAAGTGCGCAGACTCTAATCTGGGAGAACTGGGTTTGATTCCCTACTCCTCCACTCACAGCTCCTGGATGATCTTGGGCAAGCCATAGTTCTGTTAGAGGTGTTCTGAGCGGTTTCTGTCAGAGCTCTCTCAGCCCCACCTACCTCACAGGGTGTCTGTTGTGGGGAGGGGAAGGGAAAGGAGTTTGTAAGACTGAGTGAAGTGTGGGGTATCAATCCAATCTCTTCTTCTTCTCTTCTTCTATGTTTTGCCCACAGTTCAAAACTAACAGCATTTCAACTAGTCTTTGATCTACATGGTAGTGGCATTCAGCATGCCAGCAGCCTGTTTTTCCACTGTCGACACATGTTCATGATTGGAACATATGAAGTATATGAAATCAGGCACATTAGAGCACATGTTTTGCACCTGCGCAGTTGATGGTATTTATCAGTTGGTGGCATTCATTGTCCTGGCACATGCTCAGAACACCTACAAAAACAGGAGAACTACGAATATAATACATATACAACATATTACATATAACAACATAGAAATGCTACTGTTATGGAAGAATATAATGGCAGTAGCATTTCTGTGTTGTTTTTGAAGAAGACTTTTAGCAGTTCCAACTTTGACAAAGAATATTAGAAATGGGATTCTATGGCTAGCCTACCTGTGACCTGGGACCAACTTAGCAGGTAACAACCTTGACCCAAAAGAGACTAACTTCACCAGGGATCATTCCCAAGACAAAAAGTACAGAAGTTTGCAAATAGCTTTGTGCCAATGATACTTGAAGGTGCTTCTGATAAAGACACTTGAGCAGATTGTATGTGAATGTACTGAAGTTTGCAAACAACAAAAGTACCATAAACCAGATTGATGTTGCTTCTACATGGTTATTGATATGAATCTATGAAGGTGTGTCTTTTTAAGATCTATGTTAGTAGGTCTTTCTAAGATAATAGTAAAAAAATATTCAAAGCCTCCATTATAGATTTATACATTTTTTGGTATTTATATAATTATTCTCTATGGTAATAGCTTTTGCTTTGTATATGTTCAAGTCAGGAAAAAGAGATTGCATTTCTAGACACTCTAAATGACTGTGCTATAGATGGTCACGGAACCTAACAGGGGAGAGGCGATCCTGGATTTGGTCCTAAGTAAAGTCCAAGACCTGGTGAGAGATGTAAAAGTGATTGCACCACTTGGGAACAGTGACCATAATGTTATTGAGCTCAACATTTGTATAAATAGGGAATTGGCCAAAAAGACTGACATAACCACTTTTAACTTTCTCTGATATGAGGGCTCTTGTGAGGAAAAAGCTGAAAGGAAAAGTAGAAAGGGTCAAAACCATTAGGGAAACTTGGAAACTATTTAAAACTACTATCCTAGAAGCTCAGAAAAAATATATACCACAGCTTAGGAAAAGCACAAACAGGCATAGAAAAAAGCCTGCATGGTTAACAAACAAAGTAATGGAAGCTGTAAAAGGTAAAAAGGATTCCTTTAAGCAGTGGAAAGCTAGTCTCAGTGAGCTGATAAAAGGGAACACAGGCTGTGGCAAATAAAATGCAAGTCTGTGATCAGGCAGGCAAAAAGGGAATATGAGGAGCATATAGCAAAAAACGTAAAGACCAACAATAAAACTTTCTTCAAATATATTAGAAGCAGGAAACCAGCCAGGGAGGCAGTGGGGCCCTTGGATGACCAAGGGGTAAAAGGAGTAGTGAAGGATGATAGGGAAATGGCTGAGAAACTGAATGTATTTTTTCCCTCTGTCTTCACTGTGGAAGATTAGAAGTGCTTGCCCACTCCAGAACCGCTGAGTTCGGGAGGGGTGTTGAAAGACCTGAGTCAGATTCAGGTGACAAGAGAGGAGGTCCTACAACTGATAGACAATTTAAAAACTGATAAATCACCAGGCCCGGATGGCATACATCCGAGAGTTCTGAAAGAACTCAGATGTGAATTTGTGGATCTCCTGACAAAAATATGTAATCTTTCATTAAAATCTGCCTCCATTCCAGAGGACTGGAAGGGAAATTACAGGCCAGTCAGTCTGACGTCAATACCAGGTAAATTGGTGGAAACTGTTAAGGAAAGAATTAGTAAGCACATTGATAAAGTTCCTCATCAAAGGTTCCTAAGTAAGCTCAAAAATCATGGGATAAAAGGACAAGTCCTTTTGTGGATCAAAAATTGGCTAATTAATAGGAAACAGAGAGTGAGTATAAATGGGCAATTTTCTCAGTGAAGGGTGGTAAGCAGTGGGGTACCGCAGGGATCAGTACTCGGTCTGATGCTTTTTAACTTGTTTATTAATGATTTGGAGTTGGGAATAAGCAGTGAAGTGGCTAATTTCGCGGATGATACGAAGTTGTTCAGGGTGGTGAAAACCAGGGAGGATTGTGAAGCACTCCAAAGGGATCTGTCAAGGATGGGCGAGTGGGCGTCAACATGGCAAATGGGGTTCAATGTGGCCAAGTGCAAGGTGATGCACATTGGAGCAAAAAATCCTAACTATAAATACACGTTGATGGGGTCCGAACTTGCAGAGTCTGATCAAGAGAGCGAGATCTTGGAGTTGTAGTAGATAACTCACTGAAAATGTCGAGACAGTGTGTGACTGCAATAAAAAAGGCCAATGCTATGTTGGGAATTATTAGGAAGGGTATTAAAAACAGATCAGCCAATATCATAATGCCCCTATATAAATCAATGGTGTGACCTCATTTGGAATACTGTGTACAGCTCTGGTCACCACACCTTAAAAAGGATATTATAGCTTTGGAAAAAGTGCAGAAAAGGGCAACTAGAATGATAAAAGGGTTGGGACACCTTCCCTATGAAGAAAGGTTAAAGCGCTTGGGGCTCTTTAGCTTGGAGAAATGACGGCTAAGGGGTGACATGATTGAGGTTTATAAGATTATGCATGGGATAGAGCAGGTAGAGAAAGAGGTACTTTTCTCCCTTTCTCACAATACAAGAACTCATGGGCACTCCATGAAATTGCTGAGTGGTCGGGTTAGAACAGATAAAAGGACGTACTTCTTCACCCAAAGAGTGATTAACACATGGAATTCACTGCCACAGGAATCAACACATGGAATTCACTGCCACAGAAGCATGGACGGCATCAAGAGGGAATTAGATAAGCATATGGAGCAGAGGTCCATCAGTGGCTATTAGCCACAAGGTATAGATAGGGACGCCGGGGCAAGTGATGCTCTGTGTTTTTAGTGCTGGGGGGGGGTCAATAGTGTGAGGGCTCCTAGTGTCCTGGCCCCACTGCTGGATCTCCTGATATCACCTGGTATTTTTGGCCACTGTGTGACAGAGTGTTGGACTGGATGGGCCATTAGCCTGATCCAACATTGGCTTCTCTTATGTTCTTATGTACATGCTCAGAACATACTGAATTGAACTACAGTTCCCAAACAGCAGTGGGAGAACACATAAATCCAATTAATGCAAACTAATTAACACAAAGACAGGAACCTGGCCTCGGTAATCATGCGGCATGACTAAAGAGGTTAGGCTGGAATAATGGAGGAAAGCCTAGCCTTTTATCTTCCTACCTGACCTTAGAGGGATCGAGCCAACCAGTGTAGCTGTCATTTTTTTCTCTTTCTGACACATTGGTGAACAGATGAGGGATAGGGGCAACTGTGGCACAGCAAGGCATACATGTGTACGAGCCAAAAAGTCTTGATCCGAACACTGAATCAGCTGGGCACAATTGGCAAGGCTAGAACAGAGAGTTTTTGAAACCAGAGAGATGCAGTTCACCCCTCCACCATGGACTGAGACACCTGCTTATTTTACTGATATACTTTAACGCATATATGAAGGATGGACATCAGAATGCAAGAATGTGGGTGCATATGCAAAGTATTTGTGATTCAACTTCGAATGTATGAAAAAAAACTGATTTTAAAAAAAATATTCTTTGAGGGGTGCTTTTGGCAATCTATAATCACAATCCAAGAGAGAGATGGTCACTGAGGAGGACTAACAACATTTCTGTTTCCCTTGTTTTGGCATTTGGCTAGAGTGTTTGTCAGTATATAAACTGAAATGCAAATAAATGAATTAAAATGCAGTAGTAGCAGTTTCAGTTCATTGTATTGACCATGGGTCATAATAATATATAACATAATCTTCCACATACTAAAACTACAAAGTTAGCGATCTGGCTGCAACATCGGTCACCCCATTGATCACCAGGGTTGATTCAGCAGATCTGCCTGGCTAGGCATCCCTCCTGAAGCTGTGCACTCGGTCGAAGAGGACAACCATCCCAGATAGAAGTGTGCCATCCTTCGGTCAAGGGTATACTGTAGCTGCGTTCCCCTGCTAGAATTAAAATGCACAGAGTACACCCCAGAGTATAAAAATTCAAAGTTCAGGAGATGAACTCTAGGCTTGCCTTAGTAAAAATCAGGCAGTTTTGCTGCAATGGTGCCTGCTTAAAATTTCACAAATTTTTATTTTGGAAGCCAGAAATCAGATTTCAATATATTGGGTATAATCCTTTAATAGTTACAAATATTTGTCCCATTTCTTTCAATAATATAGATTTATGCTTGTACCTAGCAATTCAGTCAAATCAGTGGGCTTTGATTATTTTCCCTTATGTCTGGATTGTGTCCTTGATGCTTGGGACATTTTATTTGACACCTGCATATACTGTTTGTGACACTGAATTACATGATAATATTTGAAATCAAATTGATATTTCATTGAATTCAATTTTCATGTTCTCTCCCCTATAAACACACACACACACAGAGAGAGAGAGAGAGAGAGAGAGAGAGAGAGAGAGAGAGAGAGAGAGAGAGAATTAAAAAAATCTTCAAATTTCCTAATTCAAATTTTGATTTCTAAATGTGGCCCAATATTTTACACTCAAACTTTGGTATTCCAATTTAACACTGTCTCTAGGAAATAGTAAATCTTCTCTATTTGATTTATTTTATATTCATTTCCCCCCAACCTTTACAGTTCTCTACTTTCACTGTTGTACTTTTTAAAATGTGGTGTATGTTATTTATATGTATCCTGATGATTTGTTGATGCAGAAATAATATTGAGAAATACTTACTGGGAAAAATTCAGTGTGAAGAACTAGAAATGGCATGAAAGTACACAAATTCAGTTCACATAAAAGGAGAAATGGAAATGGGGATTTCCAGACTGAAACAGCTGGGATGAAAAATTCAAAATATTCCCTAGATGTTTCCAGATTAATTAAATGTTTGAAGCTAGTAGAAAAATTACTAGCTGTAATTGCAAGCACCGTGTCAGATACTATCAAGTCAATACTGAGTGCTGCTGGGAAATTGTGGAATGTCAAATGCTGATGCTGAATATAAAATATATGCCTTCTATTCACCTCTCTAGAAAACAGTCACTATAAAAAAATCACACATAATTTTGAGCAGAATGTTTAGAGGCAAATTTATTTAATCATAACCCTCATGGAAATATATGTGTTAAATGCCATTCTTAACAGTCTTGCAAGAACTACACTTTCCCAGTTTTATTACAGGCACATGCATCTAGAGTTAGACAAAAAGCTTCCATTTAAAAAAAATATTGAATGTTCATAATGTAGAATTTTGGGTTGAAATGTATTATAATCTGTAACCAAGAATACTTGTGGGGATGTAAACTTTCCAACAAAGCCCACAGTGGGTACCTTTGCATGTCTTGTTGTGAAATCATCTCCAGATTCTCTTACTGTGGTGACTTCTCAGTGAGTTCTTCATAAAGCGATGTTGTGAGAATGCATCAGCCAAATGGAGGGGGGGGGGAGATCAATGTATGCCATTCAAACCTCCATGCCAAGGTCGTTTACTAAAATAATGAAGATGATGGGTCTTCAAGGTTATTTCCTAGGAGACAAGCCCTTCTTTTGGTTGTTCAAAACACTCAGATATGTTCCTAGAGCCTGTGGATTTATATGCTAATAAAGTGGTAATAAATGCAAAATCCTCATCATTCCTCAGCAAAGTACCTGTGCCTCATGCAGTACTGGAGGAAGGAAGGTGGGAAGAGGGGCTGTCAGCTATTCATCTCTTTATGGTCTGTGGAGGTCTGTCTAAAGGCGATTATCAGTTATGCAGGGACCAAATTGGAAATATCATAACACTGAAAGGCATTCATTTCACTCCCTCCACCTTAAAGGTAAAGGTAATGGTTCCCTTGTTCGAAAGCCAGTCGAATCCGACTCTAGGGTTGCGAGGCTCATCTCCGTTTCAAAGCCGAAGAGCCAGCGCTGTCCGAAGACATTTCCGTGGTCATGTGGCTGGCATGACTAAACACCAAGGCGCACAGAACGCTGTTACCTTCCCACCGAAGCGGTAAATGAAGCGGTACCTATTTATCTACTTGCAATTTCTTGCTTTCAAACTGCTAGGTTGGCAGGAGCTGGAACTAGAGACGGGAGCTCACTCCATCATGCGGCACACTCAGGTCTCAAACTGCTGAACTACTGACCTTCCACAGCCTGCAGTTCAGCATCACCATATTATTAACTACAGACACTTGCTAGGAGGGGGCCAAGGGATATGTCCAAGAAGACAGCGGTGCATTAGGGGTAGGTGGGATGCAGCAAGTAGAGTTGCCAACTCTGGGCTGGGAAATTCCTGGAGATTTTGGGGTGGAGCCTGGGGAGATCGGGGTATGGAGAGGGGAGGGACCACAACAGGGTATAACACCGTAGAGTCCACCCTCCAAAGCAGCCATTTTCTCCAAGGGAACTATGGTGTGGAAATCAGCTATAATTCCAGGAGGTCTCCAGGTGCTATCAGGAGGTTGGCAACCCCGCCACCAAGCCAGAGGTGCATCTACAGGAGAGAATAAAGGAACTGCACACTTTTAACTACAGCAGATGGCTTGGCATTGCAGATTCAGTGTTTATGGGATAACTATTCCACATTTATGTGCCATGTGTTCCGGTTCATTTGAAACCTCAGTCTTGCAGAGTTGCTGGGAAGGAGGATGAAAGCACTGGCTGGAAAACAAACATGATTGTAATCTAAGGGTTGCCAACTCTGGGTTCTGTAATTCCTGGGGGTTTGTGAGTGGAGCCTGGGGAGGGCAAGGTTCAGGGAGGGGAGGGACCTCAGTGAGATATAGTGCCATAAAGCAGGCATGTCCTCCAGGGGAATGGATCTCTGTAGCCTGGAGATCAACTGTAATTTTGGGAGATCTCCAGGCCCCACCTTTACATTGGCAACCATAATTTTATTGGACCAACTTTTGCAGAAGTAGCTGTTAAGCTGTGTTTTTATGCCATGGTGCAGCATCTGGTGAACAGCTGGGCACAACTGAATATTGCTTTCTCTTTTGAGAATATGAAAAGGAGGGTTGCCAACTCTAGGTTGGTAAATTCCTGGAGATTTGGGGGTGGAGCAGAAAAGAGGAGTGGAGGGCTTTCGTGAAGCTGTTTGTGTTTCAGAATGCACCAGAAACATTACCACGAGAACTTCTGTTTCAATCTTAGTTACCTTCCTTACATAACCCTGTCAGGTAAGCCAGTAGTCTTATCCTCATTTTTGCAGATGGGGTCTGAGATGGTGGTTTTGCCTTAAGGCTATCTCTTAAGTCTGTGGTAGAAGTGAGAACTGAACCCCATTTCTTCAGTTTCATTGATCACTCTCTCCTAGGCGATGCTAGGGCAGCTCTTTGCTAGGGTTGCCAACTCTGGCCTGGGGAACTCCGGGATACTTGGGGGTGGTGCCCATAGAGTGGAAAACTTGAGGATGGATTCCACCTAGAATCTATGGTGTACCATAGAGTTTGCCCTCTGAAGCTGCCATATTCTCCAGGGGTTCTTATCACTGTAGTCTAGAGATCAGTTGTAATTCCAGGAGAACTCCTGACCCCATCTGGAGGTTGGCAAACCCTCTTACTGATACCATGTTTACAAACGATGGGAGAAAAACTCTTAATATAATCACAGACAAGAAAATAAACTGTTGTGCCTCTGTTATTAAATCTTTCTGCTTGTTACCAGCAACCAAATTGTAGCAACGGTATCCGGGAAGGAAACCGAATTTTGCCAGCTTGCTGCATCTCTTTGAATATCCACATTTTCATTTTGCTTTTCCCTTGGCTCTGGTTTCTTTCATCACAGTAAATTTCTTTCGTAAGAACATACACATGTTCCAGTGTTATGTGTGTCGACCAAATATCAGTTGTGTATAAGATGCCATAAAAATGGCATAAAAGAAATCATAGATGACAACAGCTAAAATGAGGTGGACCGAAACTGATGACAACGACATCCTAGGAAATAAAAAAGAAATGGAAGTGATCCTATCAGCGCAACCCTAATGATGCCCAAGTTCTGTCTGCTGTCAACAATTGCTATTCTGTTTGAAGAGTCTGCGCTATCATCCAAGGAACAACCATGGCAGACACAAGAACAAAGTCGAAGCTGTTAATGAAAAAGACAAAAGAAGAGGTGGCAATTATATTAAAAGAGGACACACGTTCTAGGATGGAATGAATGAAACAGAAGTCAATATACGGGTCCTATGAATAAATCCTTAACCGAGATAGAACAAGATGGGTAGCTGTGTTAGTCTGTCTGTAGCAGCAGAAAAGAGGAAGACTCCTAAAAGTAGCAGTTATCTTACAAAGGAATTTCAAAGGGAGATTAGAAATAGAGACTGCTTGAATTGCAACTGATAGTGAAGCTCAAGACAATGCATTCTCCTGGACTGAATTGGGACCTAGGTTCCCTGTCTCATTACCAATACTGATTTCTCCATACCTACTACCTCTCTGCACCTAATCCGATCATACCTGCTATTGTCATTTGCCTGCTAATATAATTTGGCATCTGAAATAACTCCTCTTTCCGATATATAGGACAGATGGACTCACATTCTAGCTGTATCCGAAGAAGTGAACAGTGTCTCACAAAAGCTCATACCCTACCACAAATCTTGTTAGTCTTTAAGGTGCTACTGGATTCTTGCTCTTTTCTACGCCTTAACAGAGGTTTCCTCAAGAGGAAAATAGCGATGGTGAGGGAGCTTTTTTGCAACAAGGAGAGCAAAAGTACCGTGATCACAGAAAACTGACCTGTGTCTAGGAGCCAAACGCTATGAGACACCGGGAGTTCCACATATGATCCCATAAGCATTTCTTCTTTAAACAGCTGGCACATGTGACCCTGTTTCCTCCCCTCCACCAGGTTTTTTTTCCAGATCAGGAGGGTCAATGAAACAGCATGTGGGGTGACTTAAACCCTCCTCCACTTCCCAATACAAATTAGGATTCTGTTTACTAGGAGCTGCGGTGGCTCAAGAGGTTAAGACGCTGAACTGCAGGCTGTGGAAGGTCAGTAGTTCAGCAGTTCAAGACCCGGGTGCCGCAAGACGGGGTGAGCTCCTGTCTCTAGTTCCAGCTCCTGCCAACCTAGCAGTTCGAAAGCAAGAAATTGCAAGTAGATAAATAGGGACCACTTCGGTGGGAAGGTAACAGCATTCCTTGCGCCTTGGTGTTTAGTCATGCCGGCCACATGACCACGGAAATGTCTTCGGACAGCGCTGGCTCTTCGGCTTTGAAACGGAGATGAGCACCGCAACCCTAGAGTCGGATTTGACTGGCTTTCGAGCAAGGGAACCTTTACCTTTACTATTTAAAAGAAGGGGCTGTGGCTCAGTGGAAGAAACTCTCTTTTGCATGCAGAAAGTCATAGGTGCAAATAGGGTTGCCAGCCTCCAGGTGGTAAGTTGTTTCTACAGCCTCTAGGTGGTGGTGGCAGGAGATTTCCTGAGATTACGACTGATCTCCAGGCAACAGAGATCAGTTCACCTGGAGGAAACGGCCCTCTGTGGATTCTATGGCATTATACCTCATTGAAGTCCCTCCCCTCCCCAAACACTTCCCTCCTCAGGCTCCACCCCCAAAACCTGTAGCTGGCAACCCTAGGTTCAAATCCCAGCTTCTCCAGTTAAAAGCACCAGGCAATACGTGATGTGAAAGACCTCAGCCCGAGACCGAGGAGAGCTGCTGCCAGTCTGAGTAGACAATACTAACCTTGATGGACCAGACCAATGGTCTGATTCAGTATAAGGTAGCTTCATGTGTGTCCATGTGTGATCTCCATTCATGAAACTCCAAGAATCTCATTATGTTGCAAGGGGGGGTTAGTCTAAGATTAGATTAGACTAACTCATCCTGCAGTGGCCAAAAGGGACCTGAGGTGGCATCATGGTTTGCTATTCTCATCCCCACGTTAATACTAAATGCATAGGTAAGTATGTCCACTGGCCCTGGTCCTGCTTTCTCTATTGAACTTGAAATTCTGATTTTTGAAAAGTAGCTCTACTAGTGAAGATTACTTGATGAGTCTTTTCTGTTTGGTGTTTTAATCTTGTCTTGATCCAGGTGTGGACCTAACAGTGAATCATCAGAGGAAGCCCGGAGTCCCATTGGAACATGGAAAGGACCCCAAAAACCATAAGGCTGAGGTGACCTTCAGACAGTTCAAGGTGCAAAAGCTTTTACTCTCCTATTTATTTACTTATTTTATTTTATTTAAAACATTTTATGCCACTTTCCCACCCAATTAGGATCCACAATGCAGTGAACATAAGAACAATAAAATATAGTTTATAA
The DNA here is from genome assembly GCF_001447785.1 of Gekko japonicus. Lineage (NCBI taxonomy): Eukaryota > Metazoa > Chordata > Lepidosauria > Squamata > Gekkonidae > Gekko > Gekko japonicus. The sequence goes on along the minus strand of NW_015160280.1, from coordinate 286,169 downwards.
AATTCAATTAAAAACACATAAACAAACAACACTTGGATGGCCAATAACCGTTGTTATTTATCACTTACTAGATGTTTGTCCCATCTTGGAATATTATACTGGATCTAAAATTCATTTGCTGGATGTTCATCTGTCATTATGGACAGACCTAAGCCAATGGGTCCCTCTGATTGCCCACAGCCCCACCAATGCTCCCTCTAAGCTGTGGAGTCTTGTGAACAAAAGTTCTACTTTGTGAGCTACTGGCATTAAAGTTGTGAGCGAGCGATTTGGCTTCTGCATAAATTAGTTTGCTCTGGAGCCATCCTCCCTGAGCTAAGGCAAAAATGTGTGAGCCGGAGGCTAAAAAGCTGTGAGCTAGCTCACACTAACTCAGCTTAGAGGGAACACTGAGGCCCACCCCCTGAAGGAGGAGGGAAAAGAAGACAAAGAGCAGGCACCCATCACTGCTTCCTTCCACCAACCTGGTCTGGACTTGGGCAGCTGGCTTCTGGAAGCAGCAGTGGCTCTCTCCTACCTCCCAAGGAGCAAGGGCCATCCCTTGCTTGTCCATAGTGTGTGTGTGTGTGTGGCAACAGGGTGGGGCTCCATCTTGGACTTTTGTCCAGGGCCCCAGAATCATTAAGATCTCCACTGATCATGGATCCAAGAATCGTCCATTAAAACTCAGCTTTTAATTGAAAAGACAGCAGTTTTGTTTGTAAGAGAGTGAACAGGACATATATAAAAGCCGATAAACAAAGATATAAAAAGCCTGACCTGGATGGTGTTAATTTGGAAGAAAATACACCCATCTCTGTCAGATTTGCATCCAGCCCTGAACCTCTCCCGGGTAAACCTGAAGCATCAACCAACTTTGCAGCATGAACATGTATTCTCTAACACTGTGAGCCTTTATAGGGCTTAAATTGTATAGATTGGAATCTCTGGATTAGTGGAAATTGTGCTAGACTGTATATTGCAAGCTTATAACTGTCAGTATTATGAGGTTTTTTTTAAAGAAAAATAAATTGTTGCGTAGCCCGTGCCTAGTCCAGAGATTTTCTGCCTCCATGTTAAAAGATCAACTCAAGGATCAGTTCATCTGTCTTGAGATATGATAAGTAATGGGTCCACTGACTGAATGATGCCCTAGAAATCCCTAAGCCACTCTTACATTCTTTTTAATCTTTTTCTTTTTAATCTATGCTGATGTGCAAATATTGTGTGCCAGGCAGAGCACTTGATGCTCTGGGTCTCTTTGACCTAAACTGAAAGCCACACACAGTTGAAAGTGGTGATATGAGTTTTTCAGATATGAACTGAAAGCTGGAAGCAGATGGAGAAAACGGAAAGGGAGATTTGTATCACCTTAATAAGTTCTTTGCTCATGCATTCATACGATAACTTAGGTAAAAATTGCTATGGTCCTTGGGCCACAGGTAGCATACTATATTAATCTAGAAAACACCTTATTTGGTTTCACTTTTTTTTTATGGGTTAGCTAAAGTGGATCTAGGAATACAGGAACACCCACATTGTTCCCACAGAGATTTTAAAAACTAGATTTGATCCTCCATAATCTAAAACTAATACTTCATGAGCTATAGTTCCTTTACTACTTTTTGAAGTTTCCTGGTGATGTGATACATACCCAAATAGTGGATAATAATTAATCCTGGATAGCTGATTGTGAGGATCATACTCTAGTCCACATGAATTAATCCAAAGCAGTTACCACCTACAGTTTCCAAACTTTGCAGATCTGGACTTGTAGATGAACATAATTTCATTTTTTAGGTTTATTTGGAATATATTTTTACAAGCACAGGTCCCCAAGGGATAATTCTCACCCATTCCCCAACCAATGTTTCCTCTAAGCTGTGGAGTCCTGTGAGCAAAAATTCTACTTTGTGAGCTGCTGGCATTTAAGTTGTGAGCAGGTGATTCGGCTACTGCATAAATTAGTTTGCTCTGGGGCCATTCTTCCTGAGCTAAGACAAAAATGTGTGAGCCAGAGGCTAAAAAACGGTGAGCTAGCTCACACTAACTCAGCTTAGAGGGAACACTGTCCCCAACTATAGAGTACCACATCTCTTACACTCTTATATGCAATAAATATGGGGGGGGGCATTAGGGAGGTCTTGACCCAGAACACATGGGAAATCTTCATTTGCAGCAATTTGTGGAGGGTATGCATTGTTGTCAGTGTCCACACAGGATTGCCACCCACAGCGTTGTTTTCCCCATTGCAATATGCAGTGAACACATGAAGCTACCTTATACTGACTCAGACTCTTGGTCCATCAAGGTCAATATTGTCTATTCAGTCTGACAGGGGCTCTCCAGGGTCTTAGGCAGAGGTCTTTCACATCACCTACGACTTCATACTTTTAAATGGATGTGCCAGGGACTGAACCTGGGACCTTCTCCCTGCAAAGCAGACAGGTGCTCTACTACTGAGTCACAGCTCCTCCCCATAATGAAACTTACCCTGTGTCCAGATGCTATAATAGGCTTAGACTTGAGAGTAATCATTGCAGCTTCTCCATTATTTAGGTTATTTTTTTAAAAAGAAACTGCATCCAGCAACTCCATTTTTATTCCACCTTTCCTCCCAGGGGCTCAGGATGGCATACACAGTCCTGCTTTTTGCTTTTTATTCTCACTCCAGTCTGGTGTGGTAGGTGAGTCTGAGAGAGTTGCTGACCCAAGATCATGTAATTGTTTGACACCATAACCACTATCCCATGCTGGCACAAGTTCTTAACTGCAGTCTGGGTCTTCTTGCAAGTCACTCTGAACAGCTGGTGGAAAGGCGCTACTCAACACAGCCAAATAAACACAAAGAAAGAGCAATGAAAAACGGCATAAAAAGTAAGTGCTTTGTCGTATGCATGCAAGTGTCGGCTGCAAAATCACGGCTTTTGTCATTTGGTCTACTGAGATAAGCTCATAAGCTAGAGTGAACTATTCCAGCTACTTTGCCCATGGAGGAAGCTGGATGCTCTGCGGCGTCTAATTTGGTTTGGGCTTTGGTGCCTGTCTGGTTTTGACATGATAATGTACCTGCTGAACATGAACAGAGCTTCAGCAATGTGGTAAGACACATCTAAAGTACCCACATGAGTTTAGTTGACACTCTTATCAGTTAAAAGCCCATATTTCCAATTATCTCTGGACAGTTTGTCTCTTTGGATAATTGGCTTCCCATAGCTGTTGAGAAGGGATGTCAGGGGAGTCTTTTCTTTCCTGGAGGAGTGAGAGATTGTGCGATGGACAAGGCTAGGACCATCAGGGTAACGGCAGTGTTCAAGAAAGATGACAGCCCACGGAAAAGGCAATTAGTTGCCATCTCCTGGGACGCTGTAGAGCAAAGGCAGCCCGAGAGAGCTGAGGAAATGCTTGTGGCAGTTCCCTTGCCACAAGATGTGGGATTTGTGGCCATGTTCTCAAGAGAAAGAATGTTTTGATAGCCTCGCCATCATGAGGAAGAGGGCAGAGCCCAAACTGCTTAGTTTGTCATGATTCTTTTTCAGCGGTGTCAAAGCTTGTACCCTGAACCTTTCAGTACTCTACACAAGAAAGGTTTGCCTGTTTATTTCCCTTCCACTCTCTCTTTCTTTTCCTCTAGAGTGATGTCACTTTCCCTCAGGGATATCATGTTGCCCATTATAACTGGTTGGAAGCATTGCCCTCTGTCACCCTAATTTGCCCTCACCGATGTTATCACATGGCCAAATCTGATGGGCTACATATCCTTGATTGGCAGGAATAAGCCATGTGATCAATCCAGGTAGTAGAAGAATGGTGAATATTTGCACAAAGTGTATTAGGGAAAATGTTTCTACCCCCATCACAATCAGCACTTAAATCTAAAGTTGGAAATTAGAGGATATTTGGCACAGCCTTTATAAAGAATATAATGTGTATTATTATGGCTAGCATGCAGGTATCTTGTACTTAGAAAGCGTGATTCAAAATTGTGCAGTGGCAAACCCTGGATCCTGCACAAATTACACAAACCAAGTTTGTATAATGATTCTTATTTTGCATAATTTATTCTGCATTTTAACTATTTTGTATAGTTCAGTTTGTGGCAAAGAACAAGGACCTGTGCAGGGCACTGCTAACTTCCCCCAACTGCAGACTTCTCTGGCTGTTGTGGTTTCAGCAAGTTTCATCCTGACTCTCTAGAATCTCCTTACAGCCTCAGCAGCTAGTTAAGAAAATAAGAACATAATCTATTCATAGTTATATCTATTCACAAAGGAAAGATTCTCCAGAAAATGAATTGCATGTCCAATTCCATTCTGTCTCATACTCTGCATGTTCCTGCTTTATTCCTTGGCATCTTGTAGACAGTAGAACTGGCAAAGACCTCATTCTGCCTCAGACACTGGAGAACGTCTGCCAGTCAGAGTTGGCGATGCAGAGCCAGGCAGAACAAAAGGCCTGCCTTGGTAAAAAGCAGCTTCACAATGGCTGAGTTCAGCCTGGCAGTTTGGTCCGATATGGGCACGTTTCCCAAATGGATTAAAGGGGCTGGTTCACACAGCCACAGCTGTCAGGCGTTTCCCAGCTGTACTCAACCCTGGAGAGCGCGTTGATCCCGCTTCCCGAAAGTGTGCACGCTAAAAGCCGCAAACAAGCCACATTGATAATGGGGACTGGCTGATCTGGCAGCAGGGATGTGCATAAGCGCCCGTGTGCAATATGCACTGGAGCGCACAACCGCCCGTGGGGACGCTTCCGGCTCATGGAGTTAAAGCTCCCGGCAGGCAGCCTTCTGGGAGACAGACTGGCAAAATGGCAGGCGTGCAAGGAGCGTCCTGGAAAAGGGTGGAGACCTTGGACCTCCTGGCAGTGTGGGGTGAGCGGCCATTGCAGGAGGCCTTGTGTCAGACTCAGACCCACAGGAACAGGGAGACATTTGAGCAGGTTGCTTGAGAAATAGGCACATAGGCACATGTCGCTGGAGTGAAAAAAAGCCGCTTACAGACGCACCTCTGCCAGAGGCAGGCCAACAGTGCGAATGGTCCCTTGCGCCTCCTCCCCGGTATGCTCCCGCATCAGTAGGTGCAGTGCGGCCAGGAATCCCCGGCACAACTTCGTCCGGGTCTTTTTGCCCTGCCTCCCTCGTGCTTCATACTGCCAATCTGTCCTCAGCCAATGTGTTCAGTGGAAATGTCGCAAGCACACAGCTGTGGCTGTAGCTGTCCAGCTGGGCACATTTGTGTGGACCTCCCTGCATGACAACATGGTCAGGGGGGAAAACACAGTTTTTGGGATCAGACAGGACAAAGAGTTCCACATAAGGCCTCCATTTTCTTTGCTCTTATTGTGTTGGAAGAGGGATAAACCAGAGAGTAAATTTTACTCTCCTTTCTTCGTGTCAGCAGGTGCTTGCATTAAGCTCTGAGTTTCTGGCTTCAGCCTTGAACTGATTAGCACAGTCAAATGGGAGCCCATGGCTACCGGGCTACTGTCTGCTAGTCATACAGCCCCTCCCCCCATATACTGAAATGGATGATTATATAATCTAGGCTTTCCCTGGAGGTTACTTTGCAGAAATGCTATCAGATTAGTGGGAAATGATGTTCGGAACACACTGCACTGGCTGCAGAAATTACCAAATCCCTGCTTCCCCCAGCAAGTGCCGAGGAAGTCCTTTGGAAGGAGGATTTTTCTTATTGGCCTGGGAGACTGATCTGAGTTCTTGCAGATGAATGCAGGAAAACTTTATTTTTGACTGAGAGACAACATCAGAACAGCTCAGCTGGCAGGAGAATTAGAAGTTTGCTCTGAGCAGGATTTACTGCCGCTGCCCACAAATAAGAGGAATTTAGCAGATGAACTCCTCCTACGCTGTTTCCAGATCATTTGAAATTCTTATCCCAGAGCCTCAAAACTCTCAGGTTTTGCACAGAATTCTCAAGGGGGGGAGGAGCAGAAACAGCTACCATAGCCTCCTTTGGCATCTGCTGCTATTTCTCTCATTGAGGTCACTTCTTCTCTGGAAAGTGCTGGGGGAACAGCAGAGTGGTCATGAACCACTGTGATTATTCCTTCTCACTTGAGGCTGCAGCATATGACCTGGCCCTCACAGCCTCCCCCTCTCCTCCGCTTTCCTTCCCCACACCCTCTGTCCTGCAAAAACCATTGCCTTTTCCATCTCCCCCAGGGATTATTTCCCTGTCTTTTGCAAAAGAAAGTTTTTGTTGGTCTAAAAGGTAAGGGAGGAAACTGGCCAGGAGGACTGGCTAGCAGCAGTGGCAGGGAATAAAGCAAACTTCACTGTGGCTCAAAATACAGCCAGGCTTTTCAGATGAAAGGACTTCATGCCTAAGACACCACCCCCTATTCAATGATGGTCAGTGTCTAGGATTGCCAGCTCTGGGTTGGGAAATACCTGGAGATTTTTGGGTTGGAGCCTGAGGAGGGTGGGAATTGGGAAGGGGAGGACTTTGACAGTGCTCCCACTAAACTGCACTTGCGTGCGCTGGTGCACAAATGTTTAGCCCTTAGTGCAGATTTTTGGCTCAGCATAGGGCAACAAAATTCCAGAAGGAAGCCAAAGCTGCCATCCAGAGCATACCAGTGCCCACCTGGATGGCGCTTTTGCATGTGCTCTGAAGCCCCTTTCCTTACTTCCTTGCCAGTGCAGTGTAGGGGGGGGGGAGGCAGCAGCTTGGTGCCAGGCATTTTGAGCTCTTGTAGCCAATGGCCGGCCACATTTCCCTTGGCTGCCGATAGTGGTTGCCTCCTCTCTTCCCCCCTCCCTTAGTGGCAAAGGCGGGGGGAAAGTCACACAGTGGCACATTCTGATTTGAATCCTTCTAGGAGCCATGAGGGCAGGGTGGGAGGCATCGGTGCCTGGTTTCCCTGGAAAAGATACCACAGCTGTGGGAAGGAGGAATGAAGGCAGCACAACCCCCCCCCCTCTCCTTGTGCAGAGAGGTTGAGCCCACATGGACCTCAGGGGTGGGGAGGAGAGAAAAAAGAGGGGGGAATGAGTACTTGTGACCCAATCCTCAGCACATCTGCTCACAAGTAAACCTTGTGGCACTCCTGAGGCAGCGCGTTTTGCACCAAGCAAAGGGCATAATAGGGTTCCCAAGTACTTACCGTGATCCGGCGGGGGACACATGCTCCCCGGCTGGAACATTCCTCCCTGTAATGCACCATGCCATCACCAGGAAGTGACGCTGGGTGACGCTCTGGCAATGGGGCTGAAAACTTGATGGTACCATTGAGTTTCCAGCCCCATTGTCAGAGCGTTGCCCGGCATCACTTCCTGGTGACGGCATGGTGCGGCGCATCTGTTGTCCCCACGGGAATGATCCTGCAAAGACGTCTGTGTCCCCCACCGAATCACGCTAAGTACTTGGTAAGCCTGGGGCATAATGGCAGCACAGGGCTCTTGAAAGGTTTTTAGCTGGCTGCTTCCCCTCACTCAGGCAGGAGCAGTCGGTGTGATCATTCCCCCCTTTTGTCTGGAGTGAAAAGGGCTGGAGCTCTTGCCTGACTTTATGCACCTCTAGAAGCAGAATGCTGAAGGACGATGGGGGGTTGGTTTGACTTGACCAGAAAAAGCACTGGAAATGAGAAAAGAAGTGGAGGTGGAGGAACTGGGCAGGAGAAATTAGGATGGCTTGTGGTTTCCTGTATCATAACTATTGTGCCTCTGAACAGAAGTAGCTTTACAGAGTCATACACTAAAGATAGGGCCAATTCTTCAAGAAGCTTGAGGGATGGTGGACACAGGATAGAGAAGGAAAGAACTTACTTGAGAAGGGAGAAGTGGGGAAGTCTGAGTATTATATCATAAATGTAATTCAAAATAAATGGGCTAGAAAGGCAGACAGAAACTTATCTGGGGGCTACGAAGCATCCTGGCTGAAGTGGGAGACTTCTCTCCACTTTGAAAACAGGATGAACAAAAACTTGATTAAGTTTTGCCTTCTGGCTTTAAAAAAAAAATCAGCTCATTTCCCCGGAAAAATGGATGAGAAAGTGCTTCTGCAAGTTTAAAGATCATTCTTGCTTTTCCCAACTCTCAGTGCCTTGTCTCCTAGTCCGATTTCTCTCTTGAGATTCCCTCCTATAGCTGTGGTGGTGGAAAGTGCGTCAAGTCACAGCTGATTTATGGTGAGTCAATAGAAGAAGAAGAAAAAGAGATTGGATTTATACCCTACCCTTCACTCGGAGTCTCAGAGTGGCTTGCAAGCGCCTTTCCCTTCCCCTCCCCACAAAAGACACTCTGTGAGGTAGGTGGGGCTGAGAGAGCTCTGACAGAAATTGCTCTTTTCAAGAACAACTCTGACAGAACTATGGCTTGCCCAAGGTCATCCAGCAGCTGCGAGTGGAGCAGTGGGGAATCAAACCTGGTTCTCCCAGATTAGAGTCTGCACACTTAACCACTACACCAAACTGGCTTGCTCACACATGCTAGTAGCACTTTTGGCTCATGAAGTGGAATTTTTGCTCACAATACTCCAGAGTTTAGAGGGAACATTGGATTCCAGTGTTGTATAATACCACAGAGTCCACCTCCCAAGGTAACTATTCTCTGTTCTCTGTCTCTGGGAGATCAGCTGTAATCCCAGGAGATCTCCAGCCACCACCTGGAGGTTAGCAGCCCTATCAGCATCCCTACCCATAGCTTACTGCTGGCAGAGATACCTACCAGCAAACCACCACTGGCTGTCAGGGGGGGGGCAATAGCCCTAACCAGGGCTATTTTTGGGCAGGAACGCACAGGAACGGAGTTCCGGCTGGCTCCTGAGTTGGCCACGCCCAGCAGGAACTCATTAGCATAATAGGCCACACCTAAGAGCAGACACTCATTAGGATTGGCTACATTAGGGGTGTGTGGCCTAACATGCAAACAAGTTCCTGCTAGAAAAAAAGCCCAGGGTTTTGACAACAAAGTAAACAGAGTAAGAAGCAAAAGGTGGGCGTGGTTGGATGACCACACTTCTGGTAACATGTGGGGTGTGGCCCAATATGCTAATGGTTTCTGCTGTTGGGTGTGGCCTATTATGCTAATGAGTTCCTGCTGGGGGTTTTCTACAAAAAAAGCCCTGGCCCTAACCATCTCTCCAACCCCCTTGCACTTCTATCTGCCAGCGCTCTTGCTGGCCAGACTAGAAGCTGCTGCCTGGTTCAGTGAGCAAGCCTTTCTTGTCAGCTCTTTGCACATGAGAATGACATTTGGAGACCCTGGATTCTCATACCTGTACAGGAGTTCTCACACTGATGGCATCTCTGCCCTCCTAACTGATGAACTGAGTGTCAGGCGGTATTCTCCTTCACACATATATATCTGTGAACGTATAACGAGATATCTTCTCTACTTCTCAGCAAGCTTCCTATTGCTGTTATTCACACATTATAGATCAAGGTACAGGGTGGTGGTTTTAAGATATTTAAACCGTCTTGCTATTTACATACTGTTCTTTAGTTTTTACTCTGAAACCAACCTAAAGGCTAGCACACAGAGTCAGAAAGCAACAATCTTATCAGAAGCAGGACAAGAACTGAGACAGGAGGAGAATCGGGGATGGACAACTCCACAGGTGGCTAAAAGGGCCACCGAAACACAGAAGATGAAGGTTGGTCTAGGGGTGTGTGTGTCAATGACAGGATAGACCGTTAGCTGAGGAGCCTGCCTGAAAGAGATGGCACAGGGTGGGGACAAGAAGTGTCTTAGAGAGGCAGTGACCCCTTCCTCTGAGCTCACATGGAATTGGTCTTGGATTACTGAGTTATTTACCAAAGAGTCAGTGTGGGTTGGGGCAGGATGGAAGAGCCTTTGGCTTCAGCTGGCAAAAGGGGTTCCTGGCCTCAGTTCCTTCTCTTCTGGGGGCCTCATTTCCCTTTTAGGGTACCAATCTCAACATGGGACCTGGAGTTCTCCCAGAATTACAATTGCTCTCCAGACTACAGAGATGTGGCTGCTGTAGTAGGGACAATCTTGTTTTAGCAGACAATGGCTAGCCAGCCAGCTGGCACTATACTTGCCAATGAGTCTGGAGAACAAAAGGTCCTTTAATAGAGGCTGAATGGGTGCAAATGGGCAGCTAAAGCTTTTAATGCCATGGGGGGGGGGTAAATAAGACAACCTGGTAAAGAACATTCCAGGCAGCCTCTATTAAAGGGACAGGTCACTTTTTTTCTCCCGGTAGTTGGCAACCCTAGCTGGCTGGTGTGCGAGCAGAAGATCTCTTGTCATCCCCCCCCCCCAGCATCTCAGATAACATTTCCCAGGGTGCACTGTAGTGCTGCAGCTTGGATAATGCAGAAACAGCATATGAGGAACTGATGAAGGGGGGGGGGGAGGACACATCTACCTGACCAGAGACTGCCATTTCCACAAGCCAAGTGCTGCAATAGCAGCCACTGCCACAGCCAGTGTGGTTGGGACAGAGAAGAGTTCTTTTCTGGTTCAGCTACGCAGTCCAAAGCATAGGCATATTTTAGGGACTGTAACGCTCACCTCCATATTGAAAGGGAGTATTCCAAGCTGCTGAAGCTTGTATTTCAGAGGAAGGGGAATCTGTCTGTTGGGCATCTTTAGCACTAGCTAGCAAGTGGAGAAACTAGGATTTAATTTATTTTAGATATTTATGTTCCACTTTTCTCCATAATGGGCACAGAAAGCATCTTACAATATTGTTCTCCCCTTCTCCATGTTTAGTACACTCCTAAGAACGCCTAAGAACACTTACTTGAGACTAAACCTCATTGAACAGACCTGTGTAGGATTATGAGTAGAACTGGTTGATCTTGTAATCACTAGGACAACCACCCTGTGAATTAGGTAAGGCTGAAAAAAGGTTGACTGGCTTAAAGAACCCCAGCAGGCTCCATGGCAAAGTGGGGTGTCGAACCTGGGCCTCGCAGGTGCTAGTCCAGCGCTCTGACTGCTACATCGCAAAGAAGAAGAGGAAGAGGAAGAAGAAGAAGAAGAGGAGGAGGAAGAGGAGGAGATTGGATTTATACCCTGCCCTTCACTACCCAAAGGTGTCTCAGAGCGGCTTACAAAATCCTTTCCCTTCCCCTCCCCACAACAGACACCCTGTGAGGTAGGTGGGGCTGAGAGAGCTCTTGACAGAAACTGCTCTTTTTTTCAAGAACAGCTGTGCCAGAGTTATGGCTTTCCCAAGGTCATCCAGCCAGGTGCAAGTGGAGGAGTGGGGAATCAAACCCGGTTCTCCCAGATTAGAGTCCGCTCACTTAACCACTACATCAAACTGTACTGGGTCTCACCAGGCATATAAGGCCACAGTTATGCTGAGACCCAGATGTTGGCTCTTTCCCCTCCACTCTGCTGCTTTGGAGTGATTGGTCACCATCAACCTGTCTTCATTTTGCAATAATTTGTTCTGTTTTTCTGTTTTGCATTTTTTTTTGGGCTTTTTCTCCTAGGCTTGGAAACCATTGATTGCCCTCCCTCCTGACCACTGAAAATCTTCTCCTTTCTGAATTATCACTAGGTATTGCACACTCACTTCTCCAGCTACAAACCTTTTATTTATTTATTTGGTAAAAAAAAAATGAAACCTGACATTCTCAAGAAGCTGAACACCAAATCCTGCAGATTTTCTGCACACATTTCCTGGGAACAGTCCATGTTCTCTCACTCCAATGGCCTAATGTTTGTATTGAGCTGCACATAAAAATTAATAACATCCCATAATCATAATTAGTCCAGCAAGGATCCAAGTACTATATTTCTTAATCAGGCAGATGGGTATTGACTCGAACATTTGCGGTATCAGAAACAAATACAACCACGTCAGCAGCGCTCCACTTAATTGCCATTTGTTCAGTCAAAGCACATGTTCTTTGAAGCTGGAATCTAGCTAACAATCCAGTGTTTATTCTTCCTGGTGGCTGAATCAAGCTGATGGACCACATGTACATACAATGCAGTAGGGACCAGCCCCACTGCAGATGCTAATTGACAGTGATGGATTATTTCTTCCTTGGTGGACGGAAGATAAATTGTGATGTTTCCTGATTCAAATAAAAGTTTCTTACTCTCTCTTGGTGCTTGTTCAAATCAGACAAGTTTCATTGGGATTAGACCAGACTAACTCCACATAGGATTGCCATGTGAATTTCAGCTGTTGCTTTCTATCAGTTTTCCATCCATTTCACAATCTACACTAGCACCTGTACTTTTAAATGGAGAACATGATGCACAGTGAAACATGCCATGTATGACAATTATTCACATCTGTACTTTTTAAATATGGGATACATGAAAAGTATAATAAAAGACATGTAGTATTCCAAACCCCATCTGTTGCGTCCTCATATGCAAAATGCAGAAAAAATCTCTCCCGTAAATCCCATTGAGTGGAAATCTTGAAAATATCCCCTTGTTCAGGAAAGATGCAAGTCAGCAATAAGTCATTTCTATTTTGTTCATTAAAGATTTGCGAAGAAATTCAAAGGAAGTCAAATAATTAATACATTTTGAAAAATGAAATGATATTTTGTTTTGGAGATTTATATTATTAGTTCCAGGCGGCATCTTGCCTTACAATGTCTTCTGTGTATTTTTGAACCAAAAATAGATCTTCGTTTAAAAACAAAAAAATCATCACATCATTTTGAAATGTCAACTGAGTATGACAAATTGTTTTAACATTTCTTGCTAGTAAACATGTTTTGTTAAAATTGACATTTTTCTCTGAAGAAATGGTATATTGATGAACTCACATTTTGCATTGGGAAAACTTTCCATATGAAAGATTTTGACCTGCCATAATGTATGTAAGGAAACGTTATATAAATTAAATTGACAAAGAAGACTTCAAAGCAAATGTTGAATGGGATGAATTGCACAATATCAAGTCCCCAAATTACTAAGTGAAGTTTAAAGAGAGTGCTTTTCTCCTAGCCATGTGAAAAATCCACAGCTGGAATTCTGTTTTCAGTTTTGTTCTCCTGACTACATATATTCTGTGGAAAGTCCCTATCCTATTTAGACTTTGGTTGATTCCTTTGTTGGCATCATTCTTCAGTCAGGGATATTGTTTCAATTAAATGTGAATGTTAAAACCATGCTAAAAGGATGCACAGGATTGCATCCGACCAACTTTCCCATTTATGAAAAAACAGAGGAAGAGTTCTCCTTTAGCCAATAAACAGACTGTGTTGGGGATTGCCTGTGATGGGGTGGGGGCTATAGTAAGGAGAGAGGTAAGATTGAGTGGAAAAACTGGCTGGATCACAACATTTTTGACAGCACTGAAAAATGTGCTTCCCCCTTTCCAGTAATTTTCAGTGATTGCTTTGAAAGTATTCAACAACACAAGAAGAGCCTGAACCTATTTCCCAACGATTTCATTGGGTGCCCATGAGTTGTAATATTATGGGAGAAGGAGATAAAGCTCCCTCTGTCCACTTTCTCCACTTAATGTATAATCTTATAAACCTCTATCATGTCTCCCCATAGCTGTGCTTTTTCTAGACTGCAAAGTCCAAGACTCTCCAGCGTTTCCTCATAGGAAAGGTGCTCCAACTCACTAATCTTCTTGGTTGCTTTCCTTTGTACTTTTCCCAGCTCTGCAATATCCTTTCTGAGATGCAGTAACCAGAACTACACCCAGTATACTAAATGAGGCTGCACCATAGCTTTATAGAATGGCATTGCGTTACTGACCATTTTATTTTCAATCCCTTTCCTAATACTAGCCAGAAAGGCATTTGCCCTTTTCACTTCTACCTCACACTGGGTCGACATTTTCGTTGAACTTTCCACTACAACTCCAAGATCTCTTTCAATCTCAGTCTCAGCATTTATTTAAAATTAGGATTTTTTGTCCAGTAGACATCACCTTAACATTGACCTGTGATGAACCTCGTTTGCCATGTTGTTGCCTAATTACCCAGTTTAGAAACATCCTTCTGTAGCTCTTCACAATCCACCTTGGTTTTCGCTATCCTGAATCATTGGTTCTCATCGCCCCCCAATTCCTAATCATTTATGAATACATTAAATAGCACTGGTCCCTTTACCAGTCCTTGTGGGAGCCCACTGCCCTCCATTGTGAGGCCTCTCCATTTATACTTATTCTCTGCTTCCTGCCATTTAATCAACTTTCAATCCAAAGGAGTTCCCTTCTTCTTACCCCAGGATTGCTAAACTTACTTAGGAATCTTTGGTAAGGTGCCTTGTCAAAAGCCTTCTGGAAATCCAAGGCTGCGGTCACATGGAGCAGTAGCCACGCTACTGCAATGGAAGATAGGTGGATTTTCCAGGCGCGATCTCACCGCTACATCTGGGAAGCGTAGAGCTCCCGTGGCTCAACTGAGGCTTCCCGCGGAAGATGCGCGGCAAAAACTAGTACCTCGGAGGTACTAGTTTCCAGAAACCACGGGGCAAGGGCGGGCGTCTGATCGTGTTTCTGGTGGCATCCGGCGCCCGCCCATGCCCCATTGCGAAATGTTGGTTTTTTTTGAGTTCTCCAGGGATGCGCACAAGCACCCAACGGGGCATGCACATACTTTAGGTTAAAAAACACAAAACACAACCCCGTTTGCCGCGCCGCTTCTTTGGTGCGTCGTGTGATCGGCACCTCCCCCCTAACCACGGGACCTCGCAGGGACCGTGAGGGGACGCCTGATCGCGCAGTCGCGCATTTTTCCCTGCGGGGCAAATGGCTACGCCTCCCCCTTGCGATATCCGGCCCGTGTGACCGGGGCCCAAGTATGTCTACTAGGTCACCCTTATCCCCATGCTGGCTAACCTGCTCGAAGAACCCCAAGAGGTTAGTGAGGCAGACTTCCCTTTGCAGAAGGCATGCTGATTTTCCTCAGTAGACTTGCTCCTTAATGTGCTGGATAATTCTCTCTTTAATAAGAATGTCTACTAACTTACCAATAACAGATATTAGGCTAACCAGCCTGTAATTTCCTCAATCCCTAGTCAACCCCTTTTAAAAACTTGGAATGAAAATTGCTGTTTTCCAGTCATCAGGCATGGAGTTAGTAGATCAACAATTTCAGATTTTTGTTCTTTAAGAACCTTCCAGTGTATGCCATCTGGACCTGCAGACCTAATATTTTTCAGTTTGCCTAGTAGTCCTAGAACTCCATTTCTTATCACCTTAATCTGACTCCGTTCTTCAGCCACCCTTCCCAGAAACAGTGGCTCTAGTGTGGGTACGTGTGTCACATTCTGAGTATGAAAACATGCAAAGAATTAATTTTCTCTGCCATCTCCCCCATCTTCTTTAAGCAATCCTTTAATTCCTTTACCATCCAAAGGCCCAGCTGAGAGGCCTACCCACGGGAAAATGAGAGATCAAAGCCACTGTGGGTCCCCATGGGAAGAAAGGCAGGGTATAAATGAAGCAAGCAAGCAAGTGAATGGTTCAGTGTTAAGGCTGCTTGAAGAGACATTCCCAGTTCTGATGGGCACCCCTCTGGCCTGTGGCAAAATGGGCTTATATAAGACAGGTGGCATCTTTGGTCTGCTCTGCCGAGAAGATGTATACTTAAAGTATGGAAGGATGTGTCCTGCATTATCTGTCAATGCTGGGTATGGGGAGTAGAAGTTGTGAGTGTATTTCCTATTGATTTTGTGTTAGGAAACAATTAATTGTTGCACAAAGCATAGATCCAAGGTGAAAGGCTAGTTTGTAACATCAAAAGCTGGTGTCTGAGAAATGTTTTGGGTGGTACACGTCACAACGTTATAGGTGGTACATAGCTTCCTTTGGGCTACCATGTCAGTGTCCAAACCTCTATCACAGCATGAAAAGGCAGTGCAGGGAAGAGAGGAGATGTGTGGCTAGGGATGGCAAAGATATTGCGTGCATCACAGAGCAATATTCCACAATGGTTCAGAGAGGAACTCAGTAGCCACTGGTCTGATTGTCAAGGCATCATTCAGAATGGCCAAGTCCTTAACTGTATAGATTCAAAGACAGCTTGAAGGTTCAGGACACAGGAAGAAAGGAAGAAAGGAGAGGGGCAGGGAAACAGGCCTGTCAAGGGTGGATATAAGGGGGCAGTGAGGAAGAATGGCAAAGGCAAAGCTCTCTTGTTTCTCAAGACTGACCTAAAAGCATTTGTAACTTGGTCTAGAATGAACTAGACCCGAGCCAGGTTTTCACAAGTGAACATTATTTTATTTAGTTTTATTCTAATCTGGGAGAACCAGGTTTGATTCCCCACTCCTCCACTTGCACCTGCTGGATGACCTTGGCAAGCCATAGTTCTGGCACAGCTGTTCTTGAAAAAGAGCAGTTTCTGTCAGAGTTCTCTCAGCCTCACCTACCTCAAAGGGTGTCTGGTATGGGGACGGGAAGGGAAAGGAGATTGTAAGCCGCTCTGAGACTCCCTTGGGTAGTGAAGGACGGGGTATAAATCCATTCTCCTACTCTTCTTCTTTCTGCCCTCACATGGGCCACCAAGGCACCTAACACATTAAACATACATAATAAAAATCACATTTTAAAACCAACAGAATAACCCCACATTATTAAAACAATGCCAGAACTAAAATACATGCAAAGACATAAAAACAAAAATTGAAACATTGGACAACAACTGTTTGGTGTTTCCAATTGGGAGCTTCCCTATCAGTTTAATTCCCCCCAGACTATCTCCCCCTTCCTGTGATCTTTCTCACTATTTGTAACAGACACAATATCTCCCAGACTGCAGGAGAAAAGAATGAAACCAATCAAAATGAATGGCATGTGTTCTGGTGTAGTGGTTAGGAGTGCGGACTCTGATTCGGGAGAACCGGATTTGATTCCCCACTCCTCCACATGCAGCTGTTGATGTGACCTTGGGTCAGCCACAAGTTCTCTCAGAGCTGTTCTCTCAAGGGCAGTCCTCGAAAGCGCTCTCTCAGCCCCACCTACCTCACAGGCAATGCTCCCTCTAAACTGTGGAGTCTTGTGAGCAAAAATGCTACTTTGTGAGCTACTGGCATTAAAGTTGTGAGTGAGCGATTTGGCTACTGCATAAATTAGTCTGCTCTGGAGCCATCCTTCCTGAGTGAAGACAAAAATGTGTGAGCTGGAGGCTAAAAAAACCATGAGCTAGCTCACACAAACTCAGCTTAGAGGGAACACTGCTCACAGGGTGTCTGTTGTGGGGAGGGAAAGGGAAAGAAGATTGTAAACCGCTCTGAGACTCCTTCAGGTAGTGAAGGGTAGGGTATAAATCCAAACTCCTCCTCCTCTTTCAGCAGGGCTCCCATTAATTTGGATTGTACAATGACTGCTTTTCTCTAAAGGACAGCACTGCCCCCCCATCCTGCTCCCTAGAAGGAACAACCACACACGGAATAAGTGAAACTGTAAAGACTTGGGTTCTGCAGCCAGATTTCACCAAAAGGAGTATTTTCTCCCCAAAAGCATCTGAGGAATCTTGCGATAATTTTTTTAAAGGGGTGTGGGTAAAAACTAGCAACATTTTCATGTGGGTCAGGACATTTGTGTCTCATTTTATGCCAAAAGAAGCAATCAAGAGGAAGTTTATATATCACCCTTTCCTAATGAGGCAAAACGGAAAGATTGAGAAGTCAATCTCACCTTTCCTTTGAGGTCACGACGGGGCTATATGGAGCACTGCATGATAGCAAGAGACTGGGTTCATTCCATTCCTTGAATATATTAATTGCAACGTTTAGAAATGCCAGGATGCTGGGGTTTCCTTACAAGTCAGATGATCACCTCTTTTAATTGCCTTATAAAGATTTGACATTCAGCCAGAAGCTCGTTAGCGTGGGAGGCCGACGACATCAGAAAATCCATTTCATCATTATGAACCTGATGACAGTTCTATTGTGGGCAGCCAGCATCCGTGGCTCTAATTGACAGGCCCTCTGTCATGCAGGCAGCCACTGACAGTCTTGCTGTGAAGCTACTGTTCTTGGGCATGGATCTGTTTCATATCAATAGGGCTCGCATGCAAGAACTTCTGCTTTGAGGCATTCTTTCCTTGGGCTTTTCATTCCTACCCAGAAGCCCTTGGGGCTGGAGCAGACTTCACCCTCATATGTTTTGGAGTGCTGTGCAATATAGGAATGGGAAGTACAGGCATGTAGAGCAAGGAAGCCATGGTTCTACACATGAAGCAGCCTTATTCTGAGTCAGACTATCAAGGTTAAGCTCTGTTTGGTGTAGCGGTTAGGAGCACGGATGCTAATCTGGGAGAACTGGGCTTGATTCCCCACACATGCAGCTGCTGGCATGACCTTGGTCTCTTGAAGCTGTTCTCTCAAGGGCAGTTCTCTCAGAACTCTCTCAGCTCCACCTACCTCACAGGGAAGGGGAGGGGGAAGGGATTGTAAACTACTCTGAGACTCCTTTGGGTAGTGAAGGGTGGGGTATAAATGCAATCTCCTCTTCTTTACTCAGACTGGCAGCGGCTCTCCAGTATCAGGCAGAGAGGGCTTTCCTACCACCTACTACCTGAGCCTTTTAATGGAAGATGCTGGGGACTGAACCTGGGACCTTCTGCATGCCAAGCAGATGTTCCACTACACTACTGAGCCACAGCCTCTGCCCTGAGCTACTTCCTCAGGTAGCTTCCTGAAAAATGTTCCTCTTTTTTAAAGAGCATCCTCTTACACAATCCCCAGTGGTATGCATTCTGTTGTTTGCAGAAAGCTACATTTGGAATTACCATCAACCCAAAGAGGCACACAACTGCTGTATGTGAGCTCTGCAGAGGAAGGAAGGGAGGGCAAAGTGCCTGTTTTTTCTCTGCAGAGCCCCTGTGCATGGATCTGGCCAGCAGGAGCAGGAGTCTGCTCTACCTCATGCTGGGGAGAGAGGAAGAGGGCAGAGATGGAAGCAAAGGGTGCTCAGGCTTTCTGCTGAAGGAACCTTGGGACTGGGACATGAACATTCTACAGGGAGGCTCCAAGCCAAGGAGTGAAACCTCCCAGCCTCACTGAGGCCAGCTTGCTGTTTTCCTGGGTGGATGCCATGGTGGTGGCGGTGGTGGTTTTATTCTCTGTGACCATCTCCTCCTGGCAGTTGCCTAAGTGCTGGGATGAAAGCACATAGGCTGCAGAGAAAGGTAGGGGGTTGTAGGAGAGGACCAACTCTTTTCTTCTGTCCGGGGCTTCACTCTCTCAGCTCCACCTACCTCACAGGGGAGAGGAGGGGGAAGGGATTGTAAACTGCTCTGAGACTCCTTTGGGTAGTGAAGGGTGGGGTATAAATGCAATCTCCTCTTCTTCTTTACTCAGACTGGCAGCGGCTCTCCAGAATCTCAGGCAGAGAGGGCTTTTTTACCACCTACTGCCTGAGCCTTTTAACCGAAGATGCTGGGGACTGAACCTGGGACCTTCTGCATGCCAAGCAGATGTTCCACTACACTACTGAGCCACAGCCTCTGCCCTGAGCTACTTCCTCAGGTAGCTTCCTGAAAAATGTTCCTCTTTTTTAAAGAGCATCCTCTTACACAATCCCCAGTGGTACGCATTCTGTTGTTTGCAGAAAGCTACATTTGGAATTACCATCAACCCAAAGAGGCACACAACTGCTGTATGTGAGCTCTGCAGAGGAAGGAAGGGAGGGCAAAGTGCCTGTTTTTTCTCTGCAGAGCCCCTGTGCATGGATCTGGCCAGCAGGAGCAGGAGTCTGCTCTACCTCATGCTGGGGAGAGAGGAAGAGGGCAGAGATGGAAGCAAAGGGTGCTCAGGCTTTCTGCTGAAGGAACCTTGGGACTGGGACATGAGCATTCTACAGGGAGGCTCCAAGCCAAGGAGTGAAACCTCCCAGCCTCACTGAGGCCAGCTTGCTGTTTTCCTGGGTGGATGCCATGGTGGTGGCGGTGGTGGTTTTATTCTCTGTGACCATCTCCTGCTGGCAGTTGCCTAGGTGCTGGGATGAAAGCACAGAGGCTGCAGAGAAAGGCAGGGGGTTGTTGGAGAGGACCAACTCTTTTCTTCTGTCTGGGGCTTCATGCTCATGGCTGTTAATTTGGTCCTCTTAAGTAGAAGGCTTAGGTCCCAGTCACACAGGCCGGAAAATGTGTGTGTGTGGGGGAAGCGTGGCTCTTTGCCCTGGAGCAAAGTAACGCGCGGCAGCCTGATCACACATCCCGTCGAGGTCCCGTGGTTGGGCTGTTAGGTGCCAATCACACGGCTATCCTGCAGCACGGCAAAGAAGCGGCGCGGCGCGATCACACCGGCAATCACTAGGCGCGGCTTCTGTGGCAAATGAGAATTTTTTCTCACCGAAAGTTGTGCATGTGCATGATTGTTTGTGTGCATCCTGTGGAGACTTTAAAAAACCCACAACAATCCGGTTTGTGACGGGACATGGACGGGCGCTGGATACCATGGGATTCAAGCGGGAACGCGATCAGACACCCGCCCTTGCCCCGCGTTTTCCGGAAACTAGTACCTTGTATGTGGTAGTTTTTTTACTCTGCATCTTCAGCAAGAAGCCATGGGTAAGTCACTGGTGTGCTACACCTCCCAGATGTTCCGGTGTGATCGTGCCCGGAAAATCCGCGGGACGATTGTGCCTTCAGCGCAGCAAATGCTCTGTGTGAACCTGTATTCCTGTCCCTTGAGTGGCAGCTGCTTCAAGGAAGGAGCCACCCACTAACCATAGATCCTACTGCACAATATCCTTGCTCATTTTCTAGGAACATTGGGTGGCTACCATATTGGAGAATGGTGCTCAGACAAGCCACAGGTGGCATTTCAAAGAACCACATGTGGCCCCCAAGCAACTAAGTGAGTATCACTGCCCTATATCAAGGGAACTTTCCATTTACATCAACAGGCTTAGATTGTGGAAATAAGCCAGAATCTGAATCTCAAATTACATGTTAACAGTTGTCTGCATTTTTTCTTAGTGTTAATTTGCTTTTACCCATAAAACAGCTGCAGAAACTGCAATTCTAAGTAGTGGAGGAAGGAGGACGACAATTGAGGAGACAAGGTATGTTTCCCCCTGCAATTGTAAATGCAGCGGGGGGAGAGGCTGATGTTGAAAACAAACAAACAGCCAAATGTAAAATGGTTAAGCAACTGGCCCTGATCTGCTTCTGTAGCATTGAGTTTCAAAAATATCAGGGGGGAAATTAGAGATGTGCATTTGAATAATACCAAATCAAAACCCCCAAACCAGGTGAGATCTGTGCCTGCCTTTAGACATCTGCACTTTCCTTACAATTAAGGCTCTCCTTCCTGCAGCTTTGGAGTCAGAACAGAAACAAGATGTGTGAACCTGAACTTTGGAAGCATCAATGCTGGCTGTAGTTTTAGGGGCACCTTCATCTAGAAGAAAGAGGACATAGAAACTCTCTCCGATAGGGCAGCCCACCAACACCTTTCCTGGTGTCTGCCAAGTGTTTTCAGAAAGTGGGTGGGGCTAAGTGGGGCTTTGGCTCAGCAAGACTTCTTTTTTTTTTAACCCCCAGAGGGGATTTTTTTATTGATTTTTATTCACGACAAAAAACTACAACAGAAAAAAGGGAGGGGAAACTACATATACGGGAGAAAGTAAAGAACCCACTACTAACTAAAAACCCAAGAGAGGAGATCCTCCAAATAGCTTAGATATATCAAATCTTCTCATCGTTGATCCCTTTATAAACTGAGTCAAACCTTTATAGCCCTTT
>NW_015160280.1:257772-261391 GCF_001447785.1 Gekko japonicus | reverse complement strand
TGACACTGTCTAACCATCTCATCCTTTGCCGTCCCCGTCTTCTTTGACCTTCAATCTTTCCCAGCATCAGGGTCTTCTCCAGTGAGTGCTCCCTTCTCATTTGGTGGCCAAAGTATTTGAGCTTCAGTTTCATTATCTGGCCTTCCAGGGAACAGTCAGGGTTGATTTCTTTGAGGATTGACTGATTTGTTCTTCTTGCAGTCCAAGGGACTCTCAAGAGTCTTCTCCAGCACCATAGTTCAAAAGAATCTATTCTTCGGCGCTCGGCCTTCCTTATAGTCCAACTCTCGCAGCCATACATGACTACTGGGAATACCATTGCTTTGACCATGCGGACTTTTGTTGGCAGGGTGATGTCTCTACTTTTTATCATGCTGTTTAGGTTCGCCATCGCTTTCCTCCCAAGGAGCAGGCGTCTTTTAATTTCATGGCTGCAGTCACAGTCTGCGGTGATCTGGGATCCCAGGAACGTGAAGTCTGTCACTACTTCCACGACTTCCCCTTCTATTTGCCAAGGAGTGATGGGGCCGGATGCCATGATCTTAGTTTTTTTGATGTTGAGCTTCAAGCCCACTTTTGCGCTCTCCTCTTTTACCCTGAGCAAGAGGCTCTTTAGGTCCTCTTCACTTTCTGCCATTAGAGTGGTATCGTCTGCATATCTGAGGTTGTTGATCTTTTCCCCAGCAATCTTAATTCCCGCTTGTGATTCATCCAGGCCAGCATTTCGCATGATGTACTCTGCATATATATTAAATAAGCAAGGTGACAGTATACATCCTTGTCGTACTCCTTTTCCTATGCTGAACCAATCAGTTGTTCCATATCCGGTTCTAACTGTCGCTTCTTGGCCCTTATACAGGTTTCTCAAGAGACATGTGAGGTGGTCTGGTACTCCCATCTCTTTAAGGACCTGCCATAGTTTGTTGTGATCCACACAGTCAAAGGCTTTAGCATAGTCAATGAAGCAGAAGTAGATGTTTTTCTGGTACTCTCTTGCTTTCTCCATAATCCAGCGAATGTTGGCAATTTGATCTCTAGTTCCTCTACCTCTTCGAAACCCAGCTTGTACTTCTGGCAGTTCTCTATCCATGTACTGTTGAAGCCTAGCTTGTAGGATCTTGAGCATGACCTTGCTAGTGTGTGATATGAGTGCAATTGTGCGATAGTTTGAACATTCCTTGGCGTTGCCCTTCTTTGGGATTGGAATGTATACTGACCTTTTCCAATCCTGTGGCCACTGTTGCGTTTTCCAAATTTGCTGGCAAATTGAGTGCAGCACTTTAACAGCATCATCTTTTAAGACTTTGAATAGCTCAGCTGGAATACCATCACCTCCACTAGCTTTGTTGTTAGTAATGTTTTCTAAGGCCCATTTAACTTCACATTCCAGGATGTCTGGCTCGAGGTCAGTGATTATACCATCGTGGTTGTCCTCCTGAAATGACCCTTAGATCTTTCCCTCTTCAGATCACTTGGATCAACTTCCTATTATTTCTTATTGTTGGTATAGACCTGGGTCTCCCAGATCCTCATGGCAACCTGGTGGCTTCCTATGTCCAAAATGGAAAATTACTGGCTGAGATGAAATTCGTTCCTCATTTGCTGAACATTTTTGTAAATGTTAAAAAAACCTTTTTTTTTTAAAAAATGATTTTTGGTGATTTCCTTCGTGCCGACCAAAGCAGGGCATCCCCTGCCCAGACCTGGGGAATGTCAAGCCTAGCAGAATAGGGGTTTAAACCTGGGTCTCTCAGATCCCAGAACATTTGGGTGTCTGTCCTGTGGCATTTTATCATGAGTCTCTTAGCCCTGCAGAGAAGAACAGTCCTCAGTTATGATGTCCAGAAGGATTCAGCCCATCAGGCGGTCCATTGGCTTCACCAGACCCGACAGGGCTACTAAAGGTTCTAGGTCAGGCTTGGCCTTTGCCAGGGAAAAATCAACTGTGACTCATTTGAACAGACCTGATACCTGAATCAAGGCAGACTTACTTGGCTGGCCCAACTGCTGGACTCTCCTTAATCTTGGAGACCTGTGGCTTCTTCTTCCTACATGGCCAACTATCTATGCTGCCTTTATCCTGCATCCTGGCGTGGAGTTGTCTGGGGAATGGCAACCCTGAGGCTAGGAGATCAGCTGAGTGGCAGTTTAAAATGAAAAGGCGCTCGGTAGGTGTCTCCTTGCAAGATAATTTGCTTCATGGCAGAAGTGAAAAAAGGAATACAAAGATGAGGAAAGAAATAGACTTATACGTAAACTTGATTTTTGTCTTTCTTTTAAAAAAACCTGGCTTGTGCACTCATTCTTCTGCCCCAAACACACGAAGGACACGAAGCCAAGCAAAACATCAGTAGGTTCTCCGATTCCCATTTTCATTGGTGAACCTCCATTATCTTTTGGAGAGTTTGCAATGACTCATCCTTCTGTGGCACCTTCAATGAGGCCAAGAGGGCTCGTGTCCCTTGGGAGTTAGTCACACAGAGCTCTTGGAAATCGGCATGCAAGTCCTCCTTTTCCTGCACCTATAAAAATAGATGTTTCATGCCAAGACATTTTACAGGCAGAAGGAGACAAAATGAGTGTGCGGGGAACTTGTCAAGGATTCAAAATGTCAGCTGGCAACACAGTGAAACCCCATGAGAGAGACAGTGTTCGTTAGGGAAGGTGGTGGGACTTCCAATCAAACACAAACTTTTGACAGCCAATGGCTCTCCAGACAATTTCCCTTTGGGTGAACAAGGCCCTATCATTGATAATGGGAAGGCTACCCACACCACCATATGCAGTTGCACTAGGGCTGCCAGCCTCCAGGTGGGGCCTGGAGATCTCCCGCTTTTACAACTGATCTGCAGGTGACAGAGATCAGTTCCGCTGGAGAAAATGGCTGCTTTGAAGGGTGGACGCTATGGCTTTATATCATTCTGAGGCCCCTCCCCAAACCCCGCCCTCTCCTGGATCCACCCCGAAAGTCTCCAGGTATTTTATAACCCAGACCTGGCAACCCTAAGTTGAACTGGGATTTGCTGACATAAATACTTTTATCCAGGGGTCGTTTCGTAGAAAAAGAGCTAGGGGAACTCATTAGCATAACTCATTAGCATAAGCCACACACCCCTGACATCACCGGAAGTGTGTCATAAAGCCACACCCACCACTCAGTTAGTCTTAAAGGTTAGTCTTAAAGGTGCTATTTGTTAGTCTTAAAGGTGCTACTTGAACTCTTGGACTATTTTGCAGCAACAGACTAACACAGCTACCTCGGGGAAGCTCCTGGATGGGGCTGGGAGTCCTTGCGGAGGCCACATGGAGTGGCCTCGGCTAGGCAGAGGGGGAGGATGGCAACTTACCCTCCTGCTTCTTCCTCCTTCTGCAAGGCCGGAAGAAGAGAGATCAAAAGAGAGACCTTGGAGTTGTAGTAGATAACTCACTGAAAATGTTGAGACAGTGTGTGACTGCAATAAAGAAGGCCAATGCTATGCTGGGGATTATTAGTTAGGGTATTGAAAACAGATCAGCCAATATCATAATGCCCCTATATAAATCAATGGTGAGATCTCATTTGGAATACTGTGTGCAGTTCTGATCACCACACCTTAAGAAGGATATTATAGCTTTGGAA
>NW_015160280.1:225573-256479 GCF_001447785.1 Gekko japonicus | reverse complement strand
TCCTGCTATTACAACTGAACTCTAGGTGGCAAAGATCAGTTCCCCTGGAGAAAATGGCCTCTGTGGAGGGTGGCCCATTGAAGTCCCTCCCCTTCACCCCCAAAATCTCCAGGTATTTCCCAACCTGGAGCTGGCAACCCTACATATTATGCTCTTGCTAAAGACTTAGGTCCCCTGGGAAACTGCACCTTGAACACTACTGAAACAGCACTGTAAGTGTAAGGGCACCAGCCTTCCCCATTTCCATAGCTACCATTACCAGCTGCAATTATATGACAAAGGAAATGGGGTCTTTGTGTGGATTTGGAGCTGATCATGTTTGGCTTGTAATAGGCTCAGTACTTTTGAACTAGGGGACCTGTTTTCTCCCTCCCTTTTCCATCTCAAGAGGAAGCAGCCATCTCTGCTGTGTATTTTGAGTGCTCTTAAATGTGACAATGTGGGAGGCAGGCAAAGCCTGATCCATGATGGGACAAAATTTGTAGAAAAGTTTACTGAAATGAATAGGAGCCACAAAAGGGAGGCCACTACTTGTGCCATCTTGCTTGAGGAAACATCTGAGACACTGGAGGGGAAGCTGCATCCGAGCCACACTTTAGCAAGGGCTGCATTTTGGGTTGAAATGTGCAAGTCTGCAGAGGCAGAACTTTTTGCCAAGCAGGTAAGCAACTCACAGGAAAACTGATTTCCCTGTTTTCTGTCCAAGTTCTAGGCATGAATTATAGCTGTCCAAAAGCTCTCCCCTCCCCTCCCCAGCCAGAGAGCTCAACCAAACGAGCTCAGGAATTGCGCAGCTCTCTTGCTTCCAAGGCTGGGAAATGTGCACCCTGTGTGCTAAATAACTCGACTGGCACATCAGCTGCATCAAGTATTACTGCAGCGTTCTCCGATGTAACTTTTTATCATTTTTATTTTGGCACCTGTCTGATGCCAGTGGGTCAGCTATTCTGGCAAATACTGATGAGATGTCATAGAATCCTTCTGGGCAGTTCTTCCTGCAGGAATAGTGTTCCACTATTCTTTTCATTGCAATATTCATATGGTAATGCCTAGCATTTATATGTTGCCTTTGGAGTATCTAGAGCGCTACACATACATTATTATTAGTAATATTACATTCGATTTATATACCGCCCTTGACCCCGGAAGGTCTCTGAGCAGTTTACATATATATATTAATTGATTCCTACCTAGGGCCACAACTCGTATGGGGGGGAGGGGCTACCTACCAGCACCCAAGCGGCGCGTTCTTGTTTATTCGGGTGGGCTTCAGATGTTGTTCCCAGTGCCCCAGGATGGGCTCACGACTTCCTCCGGCGGGCTTTCAGATGGACTCCTCTGGCGCGCGGCCGCTTCCAACTGCAGCTCTGGCTTTCATCCCTTCAGGCTCCGCCACACTGCGTCGTCACACCGTCACGCCGCCACAGCTCTGCCTCCATCCGGCCTCCGTCGCTGCCGCATCCTTGGGTCGCCAACTGCTCCTCCGCCGCCATTACCACCACAGCCAACACTTCTGGCGCACGCCATCAGGAGGAGGGTGCCCCCTGCCACCTAGGGGCAGGTACCCATTTGTCTACTTGCGATTGCGCTTTCAAGCCGCTGGGTGGGCGGGAGCTGGGACTAGGGCCGGGAGCTCACCCCGGCCGCGGTGGGTCTCAAACAGCCATAGTGGCTGAAGTTACTGCAGGCGTCTTACTGCCTGCGCCACCGCTCCATACATACATACATACATACATACATACATACGTTGTATTATAAGATTGACAACAACCCTGCAAAGATAGGCCACCCTTGTTCCTATGTTTCAGACCGGGCAGAATTTCAGATCTGAAGCTCTGTTTGCATAAGGCCATCTTGTGGTTGAAGCAGCATTTCACCCAGGGGATTTTGCTACATTACTCACTAGGAGTGTGTGAACACCCCTGAGAAACATGTAATGTCTTATTGCACTGCATCTTCCAGCGTATTCCCAAACTCCAGCTGTTTTCTTTAGGCACACAGGTTCTTCTCCTTGTTGTTCTCCTCTGTCAAGACTACCAGTCTGGCAACAGTTAGTGTGATGTAGTGGTTAATCTGGAAGACCCAGGTTTAAATCCCCGCTCGTGCCATAGAAGCTCACTGGGTGACCTTGGGCCAGTCACACTCAATGTAATCTACCTCACATGGTAGTTGTGAGGATAAAATGGAGGAGGAGATGCTTTGGATCCCTGTTGAGGAAAAAGGTGGGGTATAAATGAATTAAATGAAAATACATTTTGTTGTGGCAGGATCAGTCCTATGGAATGGCTTATCAGAGTGGGTGTGGAGGGAGCTTTGTATGTTCAGGAAGGCATGTAAGCCTTATTTCAGAGGGCATTTGGTGGAAGATGAATTATTTTGGCTGATCTGGCTGTGCTGTTATCTTGTATCCTGCTTGTATCTTGTGGATTGATTATTAATTTAATCACTCAATTAATGACATTATTAAATTGTATTAAATTGTAGCCAGCCTCCTCAGCCCTGAACCTGGGGTGGTCTTTCCCAAGAGAGAGACATCTCAAAACGACCTCTGAACCTCCACAAGCAGTGCCCTCATAAAGCCAGGCTTGGCTCAAACAGTGGCTTTTGCTGGGAGCCAAGGAGAGCCACATCTCGGCTAGGAAAACTCAGGCCAAGTGAAGACTCTCCAGGCTGGCAGCCACCATGCAAGAACCTCCCCCGCCCATGTCTCTCCTGTCAGCTCAGTCCAAAAGGACTAAGAATGGGTAAGTCTCTGCCAGTGTTCCCTATAAGCTGAGTTAGTGTGAGGTAGCTCACAGTTTCTTAGCCTCTGGCTTACACATTTTTGTCTTAGCTCAGGAAGGATGGTCCCAGAGCAAACTAATTTATGCCGTAGCTAAGTTGCTCGCTCACAACTTTAATGCCAGTAGCTCACAAGGTAGAATTTTTGCTCACAAGACTCCACAGCTTAGAGGGAACATTGGTCTCTGCTCTCAGCTCAGGCATCTTCTACTGACCAAATGGCTAGTCTTTTGTCTGTCAAATGCAGGGCTATTTTTGGGCAGGAACACACAGGAATGGAGTTCCGGCTGGCTCCCAAGTTGGCCACACCCAGCAGGAACTCATTAGCATAATAGGCCACACCCAACAGCAGGAACTCATTAGAATTGGATACATTAGGGGTGTGTGGCCTAACATGCAAAGGAGTTCCTGCAACAAAAAAAGCCCTGCGTTTGGACAACAAACAAGGTATACAGAATAAGAAGCAAAAGGTGGGTGTGGCTAGATGACCACACTTCTGGTAACATGGGAATGCGGCCTAATATGCTAATGAGCGGTGCAGTCAGGGTGTGTGGCCTAATATGCTAATGAGTTTCTGCTGCTGGGTGTGGCCTATTATGCTAATGAGTTCCTGCAGGACTTTTTCTACAAAAAAAGCCCTGGTCAAATGTGCAGGCAAATGTGCAGGCAAGTAGGGACAATGCTGTTGTCATGAATGAAGTATGTTGCATGTTTCCATCCCCCATCTCCTATTTCACTTATGTGTCAGGAAATACCTTTGGAATAATCCTCTCATTCCTGTCTCCATATATTTGTCTGCATTTTTATACCTATGCCAGACCTATCAAGGTAAATGTTAACTTTCCATGTACAGTGAATGGTCACCCATTCAGGTTCATCCTGCCACACATTAAGAAACATTGCCTCTTTTGTCGGGCACCAGGGAAATGCCAGGGCACTCTATTGTTCCACAACAGATACTCCCAGCCAGCCAGCCAGCACCTAGCTTAATCCCATCATAACTATTGTTAAACCAGACTCTGCCCTCTGGAATCTCATTGGTCACACCTGAATTATGCTCTGCCTGGTACCACACCTCCATGGACTCCTTATTGGTCTAGAAAATCTATTGTTTTCACCTGAGACCAGCCCCCAAGGCCTTCCATTGGTCTGCATTGTTTCGCAATGTCTATATCTGTCAAAGCACATGGCAGACTGTGTGTCTGCCCCAATGCCAACTGGCAGTTCACCCCTGAACCTTTGGTTTGGGCCATATTCTCATCACCATGGACCCCTGCACATCTGGACAGGTTGTATCACCCCGTAACTGACCCCTCTATCAATCACCTCTGCTTTCATAGTTCTGCATTGCTTGCTGCTTTTGAATGCTTAGGGTGCTTGTAATTAGGGAAATTCTTCAATAAAACCTATTTAATTTACTCTTCAAATCTGGAGTCTTCTACTGTGTTTGACCTTGGTATGGACAGGTGTACAGATCCCTTGTACCCCTGTGGCCTTACCTGCTGCCTAGCTAATTTCCCCAAACAACAAGGCAGGCCATTGGCAGTAACAACGTGGCACATCAGACTGTACATACAGGTATGGTTCCTTCATAGGTTCAGCATTCTCAAGTGTGATGTTTGCTCAGGACCTTTATCTGCATTCACTCATATGCAGGATTTGCATTAGAAGAAGCAGGAAAACAAGGCTTTCCTGAGGCTTATGTTGCATTATGGTGCTGGAGAAGACTCTTGAGAGTCCCTTGGACTGCAAGAAGATCAAATCAGTCAATCCTAAAAGAAATCAACCCTGACTGTTCCCTGGAAGGCCAGATAATGAAACTGAAGCTCAAATACTTTGGCCACCAAATGAGAAGGGAGCACTCACTGGAGAAGACCCTGATGCTGGGAAAGATTGAAGGTCAAAGAAGACGGGGACGGCAAAGGATGCGATGGTTAGACAGTGTCATAGATGCAACGAACATGAAATTGAGCCAACGTCAGAGGACGGCGGAAGACAGGAAGGCCTGGGGTGATCTGGTCCATGGGGTCGTGAAGAGTCGGACTCGACTGTGCGACTGAACAACAACAACATGTCGCATTAACGCATGGCATAAACTCACCTTCAAAAGCAAAGAAACTAAAAGGCTTGTTTGGTCATGCTGCCCAGAGCTGTGGTCGCCAGAGGGTGCTAGAATATACTTGGCCCACCCTCACTCCTCCATTCTGCTTTAAGACAAAAAATATTAAGATGTCAACCTGCCATTCTCATCATCTGATGACATTCATATCCTTGTGCTGCCATTTCCTGACTGATCTCGACGCTTGATGCTCCCTGCCTCCCTGCTTGTTTCACACAGACTTCCTTTAAATAAAGTCAGAATGTGCCGGAGAGGCCACAGTATGAGCGCTACTTAATAATTCTCTACGCCTTGTCCCAAATTAGCTTGTTCTTTCCCTGACTGGGAGGGCAAATGAAGTTGTCCTCCCAAATGAGTCTAATTCAGGTCGAACCTTGTTATTGCAAGTCAATTACGTGCCAGGCAGTGACAGGATTGGGCCATGTTGTTGCAGAGTGATGTGGCCTCCTAAGGAGAAGAGGAAAACATCCACTTTTCCAGGCTTACCCCTTGCCACTCGCCCCCATGAGGAAAGGTGAAAGCATTTGGGGCGTTTTAAATTTTTTGCTAAGAAAGAGGAACACAAAGAAGGTGGGATGTGACAGAGATTTTTAAAATTGTAAGGGTTGTGAGGGAAGTTGAGAGAGAAAAATGAGTGCCCCCCTCATCACACTAGAATTCAAGGTTTACTAGAATAATTGGGCCTAACTACACATTATATTTTTCTCAAGGGCTCCATAGGGAGTGTGTAGGCTTGCCAAGTCCCCCTGGGGGGTGGGGAAACCCCCGCCCGAAAGGCCCGTAACCCGCCACCAGCGGATTGGGCCCCGGGGGGAACCCCACCCCCAAAGCATGCGACATGCCCGGCGCCAGCACGTCACTTGGAAGTGACGCACTCACTTTGGGCGCGTTGGGGGCGGGGCCACGGTCATCTGAGGGAAACCTCTATGGTTTTTCCCTCGGATGATTGTGGCCCCGACCCCGGCATGCCCGACGTGGTTGCGTCACTTCCGGATGATGTGGTTGCGCGCGGACTCCCGGAGCAGCACTGGAGTTCCCCGCTCTACATACAGCAAGGACTTGGCAACCCTAGGAGTGTGAGGGTTGCCAACTCCAGGTTGGGAAATTCCTGGAGATTTTGAATGTGGAGCCTGAGGTGTGGCAGGAAGGGAGGGACTTCAGTGGGGTGTAAAACCATAGAGTCCACTTACAGGCTCAACAACATTTATACAGCTTTACAAGAACCTGGAAGCAGGGTTGCCGACTCCTACTTGGGAAATACCTGGGGATTTGGAGGTGGAGGCTGGGGACAGGGTTTGAGGAGGAAGGGAGGGACCTCAGCTGGGCATAATACCACAGAGTCCACTGTCCAGAGCAGCCATTTTCTCCAGGAGAACTTCAGGCCTCACTTGGAAGTTGGCAATCCTTGTTAGAGCACTCAAACATTTTGTGTCTTCCCAAAGACATGTAGGTTTAGTTCAGATTGGGACTGCAGCATGTAAAGAGAAGAGGCTTTATCCCACCCACCCACACAAGCCATTTACCCACCTTGAAATTGCCAAGGAGCCCCACATACACTGATGGAGTAGGTATACCTCGGTTTCCCTAGTGGGGCAAATTGTACTCCCAGTCCCAAGGCAGACTGAGAGCTTCAGCTTCCACTCCTTGAATGTCAGGGTCTCAGTCCAATTCAGGGCTGCATTTTCCTGAGATTAGGTTCCCAGCACAGAACTCCACAATATGATCTTGCCGACATGGGGAGGAACGGAGGAAAACATAATGCATAGTTCAGCATGGAGAACAGCTGCAAGGAAATATCTCTTCAGTTGCCAACCTCCAAGTGAGGCCTGGAGATCTGGTATAACAATTGATCTCCGGGCAGCCCCGTAACCAGGAATTTGGGTTTGTTTTTTGTTTTTTTGCTGGGATTGCTAATTAAATTATGTGACATCCTGGTTTACAAAACAACCCATATTTTGGAGACAGTGTGGATTCCCAAGACTTCTTTTTTAGGAGCCAAGATTGTCTGAAAGCTACCTTGCCCTTTTATGCAGAATTTCTTCAATCTAATAGCAGTTCAGATATTGTGGTCTGGTTGGGGTAGTCAGTGGCAGTCTGCACATACCCAGAGGCTCTTTGCTTTTTGCTGTGGAGGAAAATAAAGCTCTGGAAGAAAGCTTTGTTAAGAGCCGCATACCTGGCAGGGGTCCAGGATCCCAGCAGCCCTCAAGCGGGTACCCCCGGCTGGCTCCCGACACGATGGGACATTGGACTCGCAGCACCCAGAGCCATTCTGCTGTGCTCAGGCAGGCAGCTTCTCTGTCCACCCTGCACTCACATCTGGGGCTGGGTTTGGCTAAGGAGAAACGTAACAAACCCAGAAAAAAGAGATGCTGGAGATAGAGAGAGAGCCAGGCATGATCCCCCTGATGAGACTCCTGCTGGCTACGGGCCTGGATAGGGGGTGCTGCAGATTCGATAGGAGGCGCCACCCTCAGCGCCCTGCCACTGGCTATGGGCCTGTCTCCAGGTGACAAAGATCAGTTCCCCTGGAGAAAATGGCTGCTTTGGAGGGTGAACTCTATGACATTTTACCTTACCGAGGTCCCCCCCATCCCCCAACCCCCCCTTCCCCAGGCTCCTCCCATAACATCTCCAGCTATTTCCCAACCCAGAACTGGCAGCCCTGCTCACACAATACATCATTCAGTACTGGGATTCACGGCTGCAACATGTGGTGTTAGCAGGGCCACCAGCTCTGGGTTGGGAAATACTTGGGGTGGAACCCAGGGAGAGAAGGGCTTGTGGAAGGGAGGGACATCATTGGTATATAATGCCATAGAGTCCACCCTTCAAAGCAGCCATTTTCTCCTGGGGAACTGATCTTGGTCGTCTGGAGATCAACTGTAATAGTGGGAAATCTTCAGGTGTCACCTTGAGGTTGGCAGCCCTGGCTTTTAGTGTTCAAAAGAACCCTTTAATGTCCATAACAGCGCTCTGGGGGAGGAGGCTGGTTTTGATTAGTGAAAACTTACAGGAGTTGAAGGGTTAAGCCCCCATCTCCCCTTCCCAAGTAGACCGAATTGGAGCAACGTGATTGCAATTTCCTGTTTAATCCACAAATGGAGCTCTGTGATCTTTATTATCACCATTTTAACCCTGACTCATGATGGTGATGAGAAATTTGATGGGCACAGATGCCAGGTGTCGCATGACAAAGACACAAAGCTCTTTGCTCAAAAAATGGGTGGTGTTTGCTCTGTGCTTATAACGACATTGATATTGTGATTAACGAGGTATATAAGTACAACTCATGCTTTGAAAAGAGAGGAGGCGGGCCACTTTTTTGCAATTTAATCATGCACATATCCAACAGGGGGCTTTAACCGTGTTGAAATCCCACTGCCCTGCTGACATCTCTGTGCTGCAGCCCACAGCTGACAGCTGAAAGTGTACCCCTGAAAAGAGCCCAGTCTCGAAATCAAGGCCCGAATGTCTCTTCAGGGTACAGCACCATGGTGGATGGCAATACAAGAACTCATGGGCACTCAATGAAATTGCTGAGCAGTCAGGTTATAAAAGATAAACGGAAGTACTTCTTCACCCAAAGAGTGATTAACACATGGAATTCACTGCCACAGGAAGTGGCAGTGGCTACAAGCATGGACGGCTTCAAAAGGGAATTAGATAAAGAAGAAGAAGAAGAGATTGGATTTATAACGCGCTCTTCACTACCCAAAGATGTCTCCGAGCGGCTTACAAACTCCTTTCCCTTCCCCTCCCCACAACAGACACCCTGTGAGGTAGGTGGGGCTGAGAGAACTCTGACAGAAACTGCTCTTTTTCAAGGACAGCTCTCATCAGAACTACAGCTTGCCCAAGGTCATCCAGCCAGGTGCAAGTGGAGGAGTGGGGAATCAAACCCAGTTCTCCCAGATTAGAGTCTGCGCACTTAACCACTACACCAAACACAAGAAGCGGGACCTGTGATACTCGTGGGAGGGGGTATTCCCCGCGGCTCCCAGGTGGTTGGCCTGCTGAAACAGCAGGAGCTCCGCACAGAGGGGGAGATGGCAGCGGCCGCAGGAGAGCCCAGCAGGCAGTCTGCTGGGTTTGCCAGGCTCCCCCCCCCACCTGACAGTAGCAATGACTGCAGCTCTAACCACCGGCCCTCCAAGGTTTCTCCCCCCCCCGGCAGCCACCAGCAGCAACAGCTGAGAGCCCTGTGCAGCTCCTAGCCACCGGGCCGCCAGGCTCCCCCCCCCCAGCCGACAGCAACAACGCCCATGGCCCCCAACAACGTCCATGGGTCCCTGCGCCAGCCCTCCAAGGCTTCTCCCCCCCCCGCTGCTGCCAGCAGCAATGGTGGCAAACCCTGCGCAGCACCTAGCTGCGGGGCCAGCCAGGCTTTCCCCCCAGCAGCAATGGCTGCGGCTCCCAGCCGCTGGCTCACCAAGGCTTCTCCCCCACACCACCGACAGCAGCAACAGCTCTGCCACAGTTCCTAGTGGTGAGTGCGTTCTCTGTGCATGCACAGGAAACGCTCCTTTACTTTTGGAGGGATTTAAGTATCCCCCCTATAGTTTTTTAAAATAGATTTCAGTTTTTTCTGCACATCTGGGGATTGCCCCAAATGTGCAGGAAAATCTCCTTGCCCCCTAGGTGCCCCCGATGTGCGGATTTAGATATCCGCACACAGGGGGCACCTTGGCTATTAGATATATAGATATGGAGCAGAGATCCAGCAGTGGCTATTAGCCACAAGGTATAGATAAGAACTCTGGGGCAAGTGATGCTCTGTATTCTCGGTGCTTGGGGGTGCAATCAGTGGGAGAGCTTCTGGTTTCCTGGCCCCGCTGGTGGACCTCCTGATGGCACCTGGTATTTTTGGCCACTGTGTGACAGAGTGTTGGACTGGATGGGCCATTGGCCTGATCCAAAATTGACTCTTCTTATGTTCTTAACCCAGATGTTTCCCTCTGGTCTCTTCACTTTAATGAGGGTTTGCCAACCTCCAGTGGTACGTGGAGATCTCCCGCTATTACAATTGATCTCCAGATGACCAAGGTCAGTTCCCCTGGAGAAAATGGCTGCTTTGGGGAGTGGACTGTATGGCACTGTACCTTGCTGAGGTCCCTCCCCTCCCCAGGCTCCACCCCCCAAATCTCCAGGTATTTTCCAACCAAGTGCTGGCAACCCTACTTCAAAGGTAGAGTGGGAACATTGCTGAGAGTCTGGGGGGGGGGAGGCAGGCGTCATTTGAGGAGGCTTTTCTTCCCACAGTAATGAGAAATGGAGGCAACAGGAGTCTTGCTTCAAAGCTGCAGGTTGTGGGCACACCACATTGTGCAAATCCATGTTGCCAAATGAGACTCCTTCTCCTTTAAGCCTCACCCTCACAAAAGTACATTTCATTCCTGTAAAACACTGCATGGCTCTTCTCAAGACACTCCAGTGCTGTTATTCATTCAGATGGAGAGGCCAGGCCAGGCCAGGGCTAGGTAGGCCGCTGTGGTGGGACTGGTGCAAATCGCGCCGGACCCTCGGCACTCCCCGGAAGACAGAAACCCCCGGAAAAGGGGTTCGGGGGGCGGAGAGGTCGTCAGCCGTCACAATACAAAAGAAGCCACAGGCAAACGACCAGAAGCCCCTGGGAGACTCACCTCAGTTCCCCCGAGGCGAGGGAGACCCCAAGGAAGAGAAGTAGCGGAGGAGCTAGGGCCGAGGAGACAGCCGGAGATGGATTCGCTTCCTCGGTCGCCGACGGGGGGAGGGCGTGCACGGTCCCAGGTGCGGGGCGACTGGAAAGGCCCGGCCATACTCAGGGGAGAGGGTCAGGAGAAGCCGCGACCGCCGGCGTCGGTCCCCGTTGGCGTACCGGAAGTAGCCACTCCCCTTCACACCCCAGTTCAGGAAGAGAGACACAGGGAATCACAGGAGGGCGGGGCTAGGGTAGAGATGCACCATAGGGAAGGTGGAGGTGGGTGATTGACAGGTTAAGTAAGCAGTGGCGTTACTGGAAAAGGAAGTGGGAGGTGTCACCAAGGGGAGAATGAGGATAAAAGGAGAAGCCAGGAGAGTCGGGGAGGATGCCGGCGGCGACTAGCTGAGCGAGCAAGAGAGATAGAGTGCGGATGTCGACCCCGAGGAAAGAGACGCTGGAAGTGCCAAAACTCCACGCTCCTTCTAAATCTGAGGCTCTCGCTTGTCTCCTGAGTCCTTAGTCAACACGGCAAGTGGTCCTCCCAGGCCTGGGGACACCCCAGGGCATGACGGTAAGCTTTAGGAGCAGAAGTCTGAAGAAAGGGTATTATCAAGGAAGAGATCCATTAAGTTTTGATGCAGCTGGCAAAGAAGAACATCTTGGCAGACGTACTTCACTTCAACTGGGAAAGAGCACTGTTGGTGGGGTGGTGGTTAGCTTCCCATATCTCTCTCTCTCTCTCTCTCTCTCTCTCTCTCTCTCTCTCTCTCTCTCTCACACACACACACACACACACACACACACACACACACACACACAAATACCCCTTGAAAGGTTTTTCTTGTTGTTCTGAAAAGATACACACACACCCTGTATAGGATTTTGCCCACCCAAGCCAGTCCAGGAATGGGAGGGAATCCTGTACTTTTACAGTACATTAAACAACAAACCACGAGATGGACTATATCCCCTCTGGTTTTCAGAACAATATGCCACCAGAACCTCTACAGTAGTTCCCCCCAACCTGAGATTAGAGGTTCAAACTCTCAGTTAGTATCTGGAACTTAACACATTAGCAACTCATTCCCAGAGATGCACACTCTTACCAAGGTAGCATGTGTGGTGTGAGCGTTAGGCTACAAGATTTAGAACATCAGAGACCTTTTAGAAACAAGAATAATTTTATTCAGTACAGAGCTTAGCAAAACAGACTATGTAAGAGATTACTGAAAACAAGAAAAACCTATGGCTCTGTGCCTTAACTACACATTAAAAGATACATATTTACCAAGTTCAGGGACATCCAAACAGTCCAGGATTGTCCAAGCACCAAGGGATTTTAAGGAGAAATCCTATCCTTGCACCCATGTGCTCCAGTTCACAAAGCAGCTCTTTGTCTCTCATGAGGCAGCATTTCCAGGTGCAATAAACAGACACTGGCAAGAAGGGAGAGAGCTAAGAGAGAGCAGGAGCAGAGACTCATTCCCATAGGAATCAAACAATTATAGCCCAATTCCAGTCAAGATCAGCTGTGGCCATGCAGTCAATCACGAGTGGACAGGGGATGTGCCCAATTGTTGGTTGTCATAGCTGCATGTGGGGATAGGCCAGAAGTTTGGAAACTCCTCCTGCAGTCAGGTGACCCAGCTTCTAGCTTCTCCATCGCCTACATGACTTGTTGAATGTGAGGCAGAGCCAGGAGCCATCAGGTCTGCCTCTTCCACTTAGAGGTGTGAAAGAGTGTGTGGTTATATGGCATGATTATAAAGTTTCTCTGGCCAAAGGGTCAGGCCTTTTGGCTTGCAAGAGGAAATAAGACACAGCATGTTATCAGAAAGACATCACAGGAGAAGGCATGGATTACAGAAAGCAGAAATCAAAATTTCTATACACCCCCCCCCCAGTCCTTTTAGGTGGCAGAGGCTTCTCTTCAATAGAGGGGTCCTTCAGCACCGCTTCTCTCACCTTGCACAGGAGATGAGGAAGGCAGCATGAGTCCCTCTTCTGTTGACACCACCTCCCTGACTGCTGAGAGCTGTACACATACACCCACCCCTCAAGCCAGTCAGTTGGGAAGGTGGGGAAACAGTGGGAAATTCTGCATCTGGCATTCACTCTACATTTTCTCAACACTGAGGAAAAGGTGCAGCTCAAAACCACATTCAAATGCCCCGGGGGAAACCCTGTACTGACTGGAAAGTCACCCCTGAATGGCCATAAATCTATGCAGAAGGTACCATAAAACCTGATGATCAAAGAAAGTGAAAGTGGCATGCAATGCAGAGGGTACCATAAAATCCAATGATCAAAGGAAGGGAAAGCAGAATGCCATGCAGAGGGGAACTTCTGTTCCAACGTGGGTTTGGTAAAACAACGGAGAGAAAAGCCAATGCAGAATTGCCCAGTATGACCTCTGGCCTTCCACCTTCCTGGAGGCTTGTGAGAAGTGTCCTCTAGGGGTGCTCTAGGCACAGGTATTTGCTTGACCAGACTGGCCTCTGGCACATTGTGGATTATGCATCCCTTCTCTCTCATGCACACACTCTCTTTTCCTAGGTGCTGCTCACATCACACCAAAAGACTTTCTAATTTTGCAATTCCATTCTTTTCACACAGATTATATAACATACCATGCCTGAAACTTTTTGGGGGGGGCATTGTGTCTCATTTTTGTGATCCTAGCCCTGTTGCATTGTTTGTTGGATGTCTCATGCTATTTGACTCATTGTTTTAACACTGTGTAATCTGTCTTGAATCTCAGTGAGGAAGGTGGGGCTAATAAAGAAATATATCTTGGGTGCCCATTTTTAATATATCTCCATCCCATTTGGATAGCCTTAATATAAGACTGGAAAATAAATTTTGTTCCAGAAAAGGAAATTCTTATACAGTTTGGTGTAGTGGTTAAGAGTGATGGACTCTAATCTGGGAGAACCAGGTTTGATTCCCCGCTCCTCCACATGCAGCTGCTGGTGTGAACTTGGGTCAGTTACAAGTTCGTTCAGAGCTGTTCTCTCGGGAGGAGTTCTTTAAAGAGCTCTCTCAGCCCCCCCCCACCTCACAGGGTGTCTGTTGTGGAGAGGGGAAGGGAAAGGAGATTGTAAATCACTCTGAGACTCCAAGTGAAGGGCAGGGTATAAATCCAATCTCTTCCTCTTCTTCCTCTTCCTCTTCTTCCTCTTCCATACAGCTCACATTAATTGCTGAGAAACTACAAGAGCTTTGGGTAGTGAAGGACGGGGTATAAATCCAATATCTTCTCTTCTCTAGCGGAAGATTTGGTTAAGAAAACGTACATATACTGTTCCAGGGGAACCCTGAGACTGGAGGAATTCCCTGCCCCTCAATCCATTAGGACTTGAAGAGCACTAAACATTTTTTAAACCTGAGAGGCAGAATTAATAATCTTTTGAAGAGAACTTCACAGAATGCAAAATTTCCAATAAATCTCTGGAGGGGTTCACACCATCTCTAATTTTAAAACATACGATGGAAGTGCGAGGTCTGCCCAGGCAGGCACTATGTATGCAGCCATTTGAACATGTGGTGCCAAGACATCTCTGCTAATGGTGCTAAAATCTCACGCTTTACAAGCTGTGAATCATGGAAACAAGGCTTAGTCAGTTTTTTAACAGGTGTCATTCTGATTCTTGCAACCATCAGCTCTAGTACCTAGTAAAACTTTCCAGTACGGGTGCAGGACAAGGTGAGGAGTTAACCCCCCTCCAGATTCACTTTATTCATTGTTTGTTCCAAGCAAGGAATCAAAGTGAAATAGCGTACGTGCTCATCTTCTGTGCCACAGTCGCACAACATGTTGAGGCCCTGATAGATGGGTGGGATGTATTTAGCAGCTAGGTGAGTCCCAAGTTGTACAGGCCCGCTTTGTGTGTGTGCTTGGGTGTGTGTGTGTGAGAGAGAGATACAGAGAATTCTCTACTTAGTTCAAAGCTAGTAGGAAAGAATATCCCATATTCTGTGACTTCTGCCCCAGAGAACTGTGGAGACCTGCAAGTATCAAAATGCTTCAAAGACGAGGTAAGTGAGTGTGTGTATCGCTCAGACTTAGGTAATGAGCTGTGCAACGTGCAATTTCGCTGTTCCTCTCATAACTCAGCTATTACAGAAAGAGATTTCTGTTGTCACTCATGACACCCAGCAACACAGGAAAGCTTATAGGATTGTCAGGTGATAACTGTCACTTCAAACAAGAGGAGTCTTCACAAAAGGCAGGAGCAAAATTGCTGCTGAAGTAACACCAAATGCTGCCGGGATGAAACTGTATAGGTAAATGGTGGTGGGAAGTGCCATCACGTAGCAGCCGACTTATGGCAACCCCAAAGGTTTTTCAAGGCAAGAGCCAGAGGTGGTTGGCCATTGCTTCCTCTGTGCAACAACGCTAGTTTTTCTTGGTGGCCTCCCATCGAAGGACTAATCAGGGCTGATCTTGCTTCGATTCTGAGATCTGACAAGTTCAGGCTAGCCTGGGCCATCCTGGTCAGTGTGCAAAGGTGTGTACTCACCCCAATACATACATTTTTAAAACTCTACATGCAGAAACTGGGAGAAGGGCATGCTATTTTTCTACATCTGAACACTTTTAAAATGGGGTGGGAGCAGAGGTCATTTCGGGGGGGATCGCGGGGGAACGCAGTTCCCCCGGGTGAGGTACGGGGGGCGGGGCACATGATGAAGCCCCGCCCTCTGCTTCCGGCCACCCCGCTTCCGGCCCTCATTCAGCCAGGAGGAGGCAGGAGAAGAGGGAGGGTAAGTTGCTTCCTCCCTGCCTCTCCCCACCCCTGCCTGCCTGGGGCCAGGGAGGGCCTTCACGGGGCTTCCTTGCCCCCCCGCCAGCCTTGCAGGTGGTCCACCACCGGGCCCCTCATGGGGCTCGGCCGTGGAGCTTCAAGGCCGGCGGTGGGGGCCGGGACCATTGGGGGCGGGGTGTGTGGCCTTATGACACACTTCCGGTGATGTCAGGGGGTGTAGCATATGCTAATGAGTTATGCTAATGAGTTCCCCTAGCTCTTTTTTCTACAAAATGACCCCTGGGGGATGATCCAGTATGCCAATGACCTTGAACCGGTCAGTCACACTCCCTGACACTAGTGTTGTGAGGACAGAATGGTGGAGAGGTAAATGATGTAAGCCCACTGGAGAGAGAGGCATGGCATAAGTGAAGTAAATAAATATAAAATAATAAAGTTATTTCCAGACCGAAGTGAGACAGTCCAGGGACTTTTTTTTTTTGCCATACAATCTGCTGATTGTGTTGCACAGCCCTAATTGTGGGAATTTGGCTTAATATCCCTGGACTGAAAGGAATTCAAAAGGAAACCCTACAAAGAGATTCAAAAGATCGTCCACATGCAAAATAAAGGCTGGATAGTGGCCATCCTAATTAAGCTGCAGCTCACGATTACCTGCTGCATCCCGTACCCTGCACAGCTGTGGACAGAAATAACCCCAGTACAAGGAAGTCAGCGGCTCTTTTTCGCCCACATTAATAATGGCCAAAGTTCATAATTACAAATCAAATGTCATTTGTCGCCTGAGAAGTTCTCCATCTCAGACTGGCAAAGGAGCTTCGGGTGCGCATGGTCAGCATTCAGCAGACCAGGTGCTCCAAATCACCTATTTGGTAAGCACATGAGCATTAACTATTTAATGTGAACTAACCTCCAACTCTCCAGTTTGGTGTAGTCGTTAAGTGTGCGGGCTCTAATCTGGGAGAACCGGGTTTGATTCCCCACTCCTCCACTTGCACCTGCTGATGTGACCTTGGGTTAGTCACAAGTTCTGGCACAGCTGTTCTTGAAAAAGAGCAGTTTCTGTCAGAATTCTCTCAGCCCCACCTACCTCACAGGGTGTCTGTTGTGGGGAGGGGAAGGGAAAGGAGTTTGTAAGCCGCTCTGAGACTCCAAGTGAAGGGCAGGGTATAAATCCAATCTCTTCCTCTTCTTCCTCTTCCTCTTCCTCTTCCATACAGCTCACATTAATTGCTGAGAAACTACAAGAGCTTTCAAAATGGGTAACCCTGACAACAACCCCCAAAATTTCAATCCTTATAAACAGATTGTTCACATTTACAGGCTCATCAGCTTATTCCAAATTGATTTGCAGCAATCCAATCTCACAACATAATAATACACTCTATCACCACTTGCACCTTAGTGGCTTTAAACCACTGCCACCAGCTTTCCCAAGGGGCAATGTGATAATGGTTGTTGTACCATCAGCTTGACGTGGGCTGAACTTTTTCTGAATGCTAACAGAGCAAGCTAGCCAATAAGGAGTTGGCTCTCAGTCTTTCATCACAAGCCCACCTGAGCTAGGGGAGCCCAACCTAGAACTAACTCAATGGAAAGCACGCACGCATTTGCTCAGCAAATTGAGCTGACAGTGTTGGCTAATTGCCCATGGGAGTACAAAGCTTGTCCAAGGAGTCAGTTCATTAGCTGCGCTGGCTACAGACGGGCGCTCTGTAAATGACTGGCCACCCACAGGGCCCTTCTCGGCACACTGCTTCCGGATGATTTAAGTCATCCTCAGGTGAAGTGAGACTTCAGCCGGATCCTTCAAACTCTGGTGTTAGATATAAATATTATTGTTAATTAAAATGCATACTGTGCCTTACGGCCCCGGCTAGAACCCCAAGGCAGCTTGCAAAATAACATTTCAAAATGGATTAAAATCCACAGTAATATCAAAAAGGTAAACAGCTAAAACCACACTGCAAGAGCTTATGTGTTTCCCCCCCTACTCCTTCTTTCTTTCTGTATCCCTTATAATAAAAAATTAAAAATTAAAATTAAAAAAACACTGCAAGAGGAGATGTGTCTTTCCCAGTTAGCACGCTGCACCTGTACAACTCCTGACATCTTTTGTTCAGGAGGCAGGGCTCTTCCAGTCATCTGTCCTGCTTGTTTTGAGACTTAGCCTTCGTGGAAGGCCATTCAGAGCACCCGTTTGTCTGAACCTTGCTTGCAGGCGTCCTTTCCAGCTGGAACCAGGCAAGCCACATTGCCTCTCCTGAATAGCAGGCTGGATATGACTGCTCCCCAAGAGCACCTTGATCTCTGGCCAACTCACTGGTTTGACCTTAGTCTATATGACTCTTGTTAGGAAGAGCAAGATGGTCCTCCAAAGCTAGCTAGGAATGCCAAAGGCACAAGTCCCCAGAAATTAAAAACACACACACACAGAGAATGAAAGTGTTAATATTGCTACAGTGTTAATATTGCTACAGCTATTCTGAATTACTGAAGAGCAACCCCAACAAGTCAATACGGTTAATATAGAATTTAATCTTGACTATATTTGAGAATGGGAAGGTGGCATGATCTAGTAGTCTAATCTCAACAGATCTTGGAAGCTAAGCAGAGTCAGTACTTGGATGGGAGATCACCAAGGAAGACTCTACAGAGGAAGGCAATGACAAACCACTTCTGCTTCCCACTTGCCTTGAAAAGTCCTTGCTGGAGTCACCATAAATTGCTTGTGACTTGATGGCCCTGGCATATGTACATATATTCAGGGGTCTTGTTGTAGAAAAAGAGCTGCCGGAGCTCATTAGCATAACTCATTAGCATAACTTATTTGCATATGCCACGCCCCCTGACATCA
This sequence comes from Gekko japonicus, assembly GCF_001447785.1. Taxonomy (NCBI): domain Eukaryota; kingdom Metazoa; phylum Chordata; class Lepidosauria; order Squamata; family Gekkonidae; genus Gekko; species Gekko japonicus. Next base: position 238,270 of record NW_015160280.1, on the reverse strand, counting down.
CCGGAAGTGACAGAAGGCCACACCCCCTGACATCACCGGAAGTGTGTCAGAAGGCCCGGCTACTTACCCTCCTGCTTCATCCTCATTCCCAAACGGAATGAGGATCGAAGCAGAGGGCGGGGTAAAGAAGGGGGCGGGGCTTCACCACGTGACCGCCCTGCCCCCCTAGAGGTTCTCTTCCGGAGCTCCGTACCTGAGAGCTCCCCCCCGACTAGAGCCCTGCATATATTTAAGAGTGGGCCTGCCCCCCTCCCCCAAGCTGGTACATGGCTAGAGGGACAGTGAGGCAGTCTCAGTCAGAGGTCATTTCGGGGGGGGGGACGCGGGGGAACGCAGTTCTCCGGGTGAGGTGCAGGAGGGCGGGGCACATGATGAAGCCCCACCCCCTGCTTCCAGCCGCCCTGCTTCCGGCCCTCATTCAGCCAGGAGGAGGCAGGAGAAGAGGGAGGGTAAGTTGCTTCCTCCCCGCCTCTCCCCACCCCTGCCTGCCTGGGGCCAGGGAGGGCCTTGGCGGGGCTTCCTCGCACTCCCGCTACCCTTGCAGGTCCACCGCCGGGCCCCTGATGTCAGGGTGTGTGGCATATGCTAATGAGTTATGCTAATGAGTTCCCCTAGCTCTTTTTCTATGAAATGACCCCTGGTCTCAGTGTTCTCTGAATGCTAATAATGCATTTTTACACCTCTAAAAAAATCAGATTAAAATTGAAACACACATTTTTTAAACACTGGTTTGTACATCAAGAATGTTAGTGCCCCTTTCTCATGATCAGTTCAGGTCTCCGAAGGCTCTTCTCTGCTTGGTCCACATGGTATCCCTGATAGATTCTGCCTTCACCAATCCTGCACTGGCTTTAGTGTGCTGGCCATAGAAATATATTTTCTTTTCACCCCCTAAAATGTAAGAATATTTTATAGAATGTTAATCTTACAAAGGCTCTGTTATACATAGCATAGAATGGTCGAAACGCGGAACACAGTAACATCTATTATCTGGATAAAGTGTTATGGGGTAGTGGGAAGGGAAAGGAAGGTTCAGTGCTCTGGTATTTTGTGTCTGTACATTTGCATACATGCCTGAGTCACAAGGCCTTCACTCTGCTCTGTCAGGGACCAAACTGAGCCTGGGTCTATACATGCAGCAGAACAAGACACCAGTGAGGCAGTTGACTCCTGAGGTGGGTAGAATAAATTGCACCACTTCAGGCTACAGGTTCAGCAAACCATTCTGTCTCTTTGTCTGTTTTCATTGATAGTCCACCTTTCTGACTGGGACTCAAGGTGGATCCCCAGTATGATAGAACTATTCAGTCAGTCAATAAGCTGATTACAAAATATGATAACACCTGAATGATAATGTTGGAGTCCAGCACCAAAGCTGTTCAGCCATCAGCAAGTGGATTACAAAATATGATAGCAAAATTTGAATCGAACAGCAAAGATTCTCATTAAAATAACATAATGCAGTGGGTATGGGACTGAGGAACTGGTGGTGGTGGGAACCCATTATGCATAATGGAGGCCACCTCCTGAGCTGATCTGTTACACCACAGCTTTACTACCTCTATAAGAATCCTCTCTGGAACAATTCTGTTTTCCACATTTTGTGAAAGGATAGAAGTGTGGGGACATTCCTTATAGCCTTGAGCAGATGGTTCCAAACTGTGGGAACCACCTGAAAGAATTCCTGTGAATGGGCAGTTGCTGATTTTACCTGTTTGCAGGGTGGAACCTTCTGAGGGCTTTGTTCAGATGAGCAAAGCTGTCACAGTAGAACATTGCTGAAGAGGTGATCCTGCAGGTATGTGGGTCCAATGCCATTAAGGGTTTTGTAGGTGATCATTAGAACCCTGAACTGAGGCTAGCAACTGGTTGGTAACCGGTGGCGTGTCTGCAGAGTGGGAGTGATATGCAGATTCTGTAGCCAGGCTGCAACCTTCTGTACCGACTGACATTTCTGAGTTGTCTTCAAGGGCAGATCCATGTAGTCTGGCCTTGAGGTAACCATAGCATGGATCTATGAGCCAGATCAGCTGATTCAAGATAGGGGGTCATTTTCCAAGCTGAGCAAAGTTAGTGGAATGCCTATTTTGCAGCTGCTTCAGCCTGCTTTTCCAGCAGCAAAGCAGAGCCAGAGTCACACCTAGGTGATTACCTAAGTCTCTCCTGAGTCTGTGACAACAATTGGACCCCGTCAAAAGTGGGGAAATCCATGTCCCTCAGGACCTCGGTCTTTTCAACCGGCATTACCTCTGTCTGGTCAGGATTCAGTTTCAGGAGGAGGAGGAGGAAGAGAAGGAGGAGGAGGAAGATGATGACAAAGAAGAAGATGATGGAGAAGAAGAGCTGGTTTTATGCCCCACTCTTCACTACCCGAAGAATTCTAGTGCCTACAAACAACATTTTTAAGAGGCATGGACAATGTCTCCCAAGCCCCCAACAGAAACCAAAGAGGATTTATCAGGATGAAGTATCAGGAAAGAGGGACTGACTCTGGCTCAGTGGGATAGTTGGAACATATAACATTTTAACATTAAAGGCACCCTGTGCAGTAAAGGAATCCAGTAGTCCCACTAGCCAGGCTCAGGAGAAGCTGATTCTTATTCTCACCCAGTATCAGAGACTAAACCAAATTATCTGTAAACTTGCTTGTTCAGTTCAAATGCCCCCATTTTGATTTTGATTCACCCTTGTGCGAAACAGATGTGTGTGTACTGTTTTCTGTTTCCTGGTGCTGGAATGTTTCCCATACAAGTGCTGAATGCATCTTTCAACACTATTTGTGGGGTAAATGGCATGCAAATTGCAGATGAGTGGCGTATACATATAAATGGCACTAAAGTAGCAAAAAGAATCATCAGTGCCTGCAACACAAACGAGATGGACTCTCAAACTGATGACAGGGATGATATATGAAAGGAGAGAGGAAAATGGCCTTATTGGCTCATCCCCACCTCTGTTCTGTTTCTCAGCCCCCAAAGTTATTAATGCTGCCCTCATTCACAGTTCTTTTAGAGACTGGCCAGAAGGTCACTTTCTGCCTCCCCAAACTGTAATCAAGTGCTTGATCCAGGAGGCGGTCAAGCAGGAAGAAAGAGAGAGAGTAGTACCTCCCCTTAACAGGAGAGCTATTAAGCACCCAACTTTCTTCCTCATCTTTCCCTCAAGCCATCGTGGAAACAAGAAGTGCTTTTTCTTTCAAAAAAAGATTACACATTGCTGACTTACCTGATGAAAAGCCCCAAGAACCATTTCTCACAGAATAACAGAGTGAGCTATGTGTAAAACTGGCTCTGACGGCCTTGGCTGCTGCAAGTGTGGGGAAGCCCCAAGGCCCAGTTAAATATTGATGCCCTCTAAAAAGCTGAAGCCTTCTGAAAGAGCACCGTCCAAACCCACTGAACAATCAGTAAGATGGTAAAGAGGTTACAAACTGGAGTGTAGACACCATCTCATTGTTTGAACATCACCCTGTTTCAGGCAGGCAAGAGGCACTGGAAAGTTTCATGGTGTGACTAAACGCATGCGCACATGTGGAAGACATGACCGGCTCCAGAGGTAGGACAGTTGTCAAGGTCAAAAGAATGTCAGGGGACTGAGGAGAAGGTTGATATAAGGCTCATGGCTCAGAGACTGATCACCTGCTTTGCGTGCAGAAGTTCCAGTTTCAGTCCCCGCCACCTGTAGTTGAAAAAGGGTCAGTTAATAGGTAATATAAAAGACCTTGACCTGAGACTCTGGAGAGGTGCCATTGCCAACCCAAGCAGACAGCTACAACCTTGATAGATTAACAGTTTGCCATGGTCTAAGGCAGCTTTGTGAGAAAGAAACCCTACAGTCAAAATCCCCACGCTATCTTTGCTTGCCTCTTATGGTCCTGCTACACATTTAGAGTTGACAAGGGTGATGGAGGAGAAATTTGGATGTATTTATTTGTTCAAGGCAATCATAAATATAAAAGCAATAATAAAATCACAAAAACACCACAACCCCAAAAGGAATTCCACCCAACGACACAAGAAAGAACACTATGTCCAAAGAACCCCCCCAGTCAAGAAAAACCCCTCAAACACCATCAAAAGCTCTCAAAACCAAAATGGCCTCATATCTCTTTCTAAATATCTCTAAAGAAGCCATCCTTACCTTCTCCAGTAGCCCATTCCATCTACTACATGAGACACTTGAAAAAGCAGGGGCTCTGGTGGAAAAATGATGAGAAGAAGCTCACCTGTTGAGAATAACTAGCACATGGGCCCAAAGGGGGGAGAAATGGTACTTCAGATCTGAGAATCTCAATTCATTAAGGTTTATAAATGTAAGAGCCAGTACCTTAAATTGAGCTTGGAAACAAACAGGCAGCCATTGTAATTGCTTTTGAACAGGTGTAACATATTCACATTGACGGGCCTGTGATAACAAGTACACTGCCAAATTTCATACCAACGGAAGCTTCTGAACTGTCTTTAAAGACAGCCCCATGTAAAGTGGCTTATAGTATCCAGTATTGAGGTGATAATTGCATGAATCAGCACAACTACTGAAGGGGAGAGCTGACAGATCAGATGTAATGGGTAGGAAGCAATTCTAGCAATGATAACCTGTTTCTCAAGTAAACAGATCTGGGTCCAAAAGTATCTCCTAAATGTTTCCCCTGACCTGCAAATGAAAATTTAACCCTGTCTAAAATAAGCAGGTGAATTCCCTCAAGAACTTACCAACCACCATCACCTCTGCCTTATCTGGATGATGCGTCAGCTTGATCTGCTGTAGCTAGTGGCTACAGCCTCAAGCCAATGGTTCAGGGCTCAGACAGTCGCCTTTAGGGGCTTAGACAAAGACATATGGAGCTGGGTATCATCAGCATGTTGATGACACCCAGCCTTGAAGCTCCAGAAAATCTCATCCAATTATTTGTAAATATATAAATAATAAATAAACCATGTCAAAGGCCACCAAGAGGCCACTGAAAGGTCAACAGGATCAGCAAAGATGGATTGCCTTATCAAGCTGTAATAAAGAGATATAATCCACCAGTGCAACTAAAAGTGTCTCTTTTCCAAAACCTGTGCTGAAGCCAGACTGAATGCATCAAGGGGAAATATGTCATTTGGGAATATCTGTCAAACGTGAACAGGAAACTATGATAAAATGCACAAATACCAAATATAGAAATTGTAAATTGAGTCAATAAAGTATGTTATAGACAATATGTGCTCTTATTTTTCTTATTGACCCTTACAATAACTATTAAGTATAAGTTAGAAGATGCAATGAGCTTAGCTTCGTTGTGAGAATTTGGAATGCTTTTTGCATATATTATATGCTTTTGAATATCTGTGAACTCTTATTTGTACACAGTTGATTTTCTACAAAGGGATTTGTTTCCTGATTTTGGATACCAGTCCACCACTGGATTTTGGCTGAGGAAAAATTTTATAACATGAAACGAGCTGCAATTAATCTGGATACCTCCTCCCTGGACTGGACTCTTTGGACAGAATTTTTCTGGACTGGACTCAGTATATTAGATACATTATATTCTGACTTAGATGTTTTCATATATGAATAAAATTCTATATACTTAATGGTTATTGTAAGATTCAATAAGAAAAATAAGAACACATATTGTCTATAATATACTTTACCGACTCAATTTACTGTATTTGGTATTTGCACACTTTATCACAGTGTCTTGTTCTCATTTGATGGTGATTCTGCAGACTGTGATTACTTGAGATTGTTGTAGCTATTTGGGAATACCAGCAGTTAACAGTTTCATCCAGCTAGGTATCAGTCAAGCAGGCCAGGTATACATGGTTCACTAATAGGAAGCTGTGAAATAATATATATCTTGGATGGGATGACAATAGATCAGATTTTTTTCCCCAAACAAAAGTCATTTATTGAAAATACTTCCATCATGTATACACATTCAAAAATAAATATCGTTAACAAGGTTCCAAACAGTAACATATAACATATAACTCAGTAAAAAAAAAGTCATTGTGGTTGTTATCTATGGTAGAAGCATAGAAATATTTTTTAACCATATACCATTAATTGGTATTTAGCTTTGGAAATATGTTCCCAGTCAAAAGTGTCAATTGTAATTTTATCCAATATTGGATACCATTTATCTAGCGGGTTATAGAAATCACAAGCAGTTTGAATTGTGGAGTTAAAAATGGAGAACTTTTCTAAAAGATAGAAGTCCCAGACTTTATGGATCCAGTGAGTGATTGTTGGAATGTATTTATCTTTCCATTTTCTGGCAATGAGGACTTTCGCATCTGTAATGAGGATATTAATCAGTTTTTGAATTCTGGGTGGGTAGACATCTTGAGGCCAGAAGTTAAGTAGTATTAAAGTAGGGTCCTTTGGAATGTCATAATTTGTAAATACCTTTATTTGAGTAATAATTTGTGACCAAAAGGTTTGGATTTTACTACAACTCCACCAACAGTGAAGGTAGTCCGCTTTGAGTCCACATTGTTTTCAGCAGGTATTAGGGACTTGAGGGTAGATGTGGGACAATCTGGCCGGGGTTAGATGATGACAATAGATCAGATAATGAGCAAAATATTTATTCACCTGCCTTCCTGAATCCCCACTCCTCCCATCATCATATCATCCGCTAAGACAAAACTCTCCCCCCAACCACCACTGCCCAGGTACCACACTTTAATACGTTTTCAATTAACAACAATGTTAATGGCTGATACATTTGGATACATTTGGATGGGCAGTATTTACACACATGCATTTTTTGGGGGGTGGGGGGTGCAACGCTGTTTGGCTAGTGTTTGAGTAATTCTGTGCCAAACTGAACAGACCTGGTGATCAGCTCATGTCTGATCATCACAGGCTGTGAGGAACCTGTTTGGAAGCCCTGTTCTCGGTCCAGGACCTTAGTAAAGTCCCGTGGCTGTCCCCAGTGTGAAGCAAGCGGGGCTGGCGCTTTCCCTTGCTCCCAGGAATATCAGCTTCTCTCTGGGTAGTAACTGCTGCCACTACAAATCTGGATGAGTATCTCCTGGTAAAATAATTTGTACTTATAGCACTCTTAAATGCATTGTAGTTTAAGACTCCACCTAGTTGCTGCATCTCCCACTTCGCTGCCACTAGCTAGAGTGAGGATGTTCTATCACCCTTTCATGTTCTTGAGTATAAGAGACAGTGAACACCACCGCTGCTCCTCCCTTTTATCTCCTTCTGGAAAGCAGGACCAAATTAGGTATGGTGGGTCCATCAGGCTTCAAGCATTCAAAATACAAGGAAGTTGAATAAATAAATAAAAAGAGTACACATGTTTTGTACAAGCTTCAGGCTGAGCAAGTATAAAAAGACACAGTGTAAACATGCAGTCTTTTAAACCATAAGTCTATGCTTATCCTAAAACATGTTACATTAGGATAGGTTAGTATCTCATAAAGTTGCAGCATTTAAAACCCTCCATTACCAAATTTCTCAGAGTTTGGGACTTCTCCCCATTATCCCTGAGCACATAGTCAAGATGGATTTCCTTTGCCATGGCTTGGTTCTTCATGGACTGAGCCCAGCAGAACCCCTGAGAGAATAGAGAAGAAAGCATAAGAGCTTCTCCCTTGTGTCCTGAGATTTTATACTCTTCTCTTCAAGTCAATCACCCTCTAGGGTCAGTCCTGATCTTTCTATCTCAAGAGGAAGACATAGGATCTGATCTTATGTCTTTCTCTATCTTTTTAGTGTGACAATCTAGCTGAGGTGTTAGGTGGTAAACCTTTTGTCTCACTTGGACAGAGCCATTTGCACTGGAGTGCTTGGGGAATTGTTGACTCACCCGCAGTACCTTTCCTCTTTTCCAGCTATGACCTTGCATTTGGGCTTCAGTACATGGACAGAGTGCAGTCCCCTTTATTGAAATATCAAATGATATCTTTACAGTGGAAGGCATTTCTCCACACAGGCAAACATGGTAAGTTCAAATGTTGATCACACTTGATATGAAATTCACAACACCCCTACCTGCAACTCAGGTCCCAGTGGCCAAACTCAAGCTTTTGCAGTGCCAGTGGCCTGGATATTTTTTACCTCTGATTATAAGATAAATGAGACATTTTAGCTAGAGATCCTTTCCCTCTGCTTCTGCACACTACTTTCTAATGGCCAAAACTGAGACTGTGGCAATTTCAGCTGCTGGGAGAACACGTGTATGTGGGGGTTTCTAAAATTTTCTTAAAAGAATTTGGGATGTGGTTTGGCTTGCTTACTCAAGTCATCTGGATAGAAGACAGTGAGGAGGTCTTGGTTTGTACAAGCATCTTCCTCTGCCAGGCTTTACTGATAGTGTCTTCCTTCCCCCTCTGCCCCCAGATTCACCTACCTCCAGTTGATTCTGTCACAGCATAAATTGAGACAAAAAAGGGAACCCCCCCCCCAAATCTGCCCTCTTCACCCTTCCCCAGTGGAAAGAGACAGAAATAAATGTTCCAACAGACAATTGAATTTTGCTTCAGATCTGCTGCCTGAGGGGCTGCCTCTCTCTACCCAATATTAGGGCCCAACCAGCCTGTGATGCCTTCTTCTGGAGCCCTGGTTCTCCATTTCTCTCTTTGTCCCTCCTGCTCCTCGGGCAGTGCCCTTTCACCCGGCTCAAGGCAGCCTGTTGCTTGCGCCCCGGGAGCAGAGGCAGCAGCTCTGACTTCCTCTGCTGCTATTCCATCCCTCCAGATCATTATTTCCGATTTGCATCTGCCTGTTGCGCGGTGGCTGACCTTTCTTTGTGTACCGCCCCCTGCCAACATCAAGTGGGAGCCGCCCCAATTAAGCCAAGGAAAAATCAGCATGAGGAGCGGGTGAGGGGGGCCGCCTGGCACATCAGCCTGCCCATCACTGAACTTCAGAGGAGCTTCCCAGCTCCCAGAGTACCGCTAATTTTCCACTCTGTTGGTGCAGCTGTGGAAATGGGGAACGAAAGGCACAAGGTGTGCAGGTTTCTAATGAAGAAGAGGGGAGAGAGGGGTTACCTGGAGGAACGCTTAATGCTCCAGGCCTTGCCAGCAACAGGGAATCTCCCTGAAGCAATTCTCTTCTCATGGAAACACAGTTGGGGTGTGTTGCATCCTGTCTCTTCTTTCCCAGCTGGGTTCTTGTTTGGAGCTCTGATTGCTGTTATGTAAGATAAGACACTCCCCTGGTATATTCTTCTACTTATATACAAGCCAGAGCCCAACACGCTCCAGTGTGACCAACCATCAGAACTTGGGGTATGAAGATAAAGCAGTGGGACTGTGTTGATGAGCCATTGCAGTGTAGTTATACAAAGCCTACTGGGTGATCTTGGGCCAGTAGTCCTAGTCACACTCTCTCAGCCTAACCTACCTCACAAGGTTTTTGTGAGGGTTAAAAAATATCCAGGAAAGAATTGTCTGAGCTGCTTGGAGGAAGGGTGGGATAAAAATGTGATAGACAGAGATTGGCTCAGTTCTCAGCAGCAAGGCCACTGGGGCAAGCTTAGCCCCTGCTCCATGGTATCCCAAAGGCCCCTCTGTCAACATTCAGGTCATTGTGGAACCAATAACCTGAGGAGGGGGGTAGCAATCTGGGATTCAACCATCCAGCTTGGGTCACAGTGCAAGGCGAGCAGCCATGGAAGCCTGTGTACACCGACAGGCCAGAGCAATGTCAGGTGACTCCCATCAAAGCTTTTATACGAGGCTTGTGCCCTGGTCTGAGGAACTAAGACCAGCCTCTGCTAAGCTATAGATCACCAGCTTTGGCCATCACTGTCTCCCTCTCTGCCTCATTCTGCCCTCAACTGCACATGAAGTGGGTGATGTTGGACACCTCTTATAGGTTCTCTTACATTAACAAATGACTCCAGTTCGGTGCTATACAGAAAAATAATGCATGTCACTTTGAAACAATAGGCATCTACATACAACATTATGCACATTTAAATCAACATTTGTAGAAGGGGGATGGGAACAAGTGCACTGGCCTCTCCCCCTGCCTATGCATGGCCACTGGCTCATGAGCATGGAAACTCTGTGTTGTCAGTCATGGAGTGAGAGCCTGTGTTTGAACACTTACGACATACATAGACTCTGGGCTCATGAACATGTAATTTTATGGGACAGGGTAGAGGAGTGCATTTAGGGTTGCCAGCACTGCCTCAGCAAATGCTGGGAGATTTTGCGGGTGGTGCTTGGGGATGGTGGAGTTTGGGAAAGATATAACGCTATTCCTGGGTGACAGTCTAGGAATTTCCCCTAATCTCTATGGGAAAATTATAGAGACTTGGGGAAACTCCTAGAGCAGGGGTGTCAAACATACAGCCCATGGGCCGGAAACGGCCCATCCAGGGGAACTTATTTGGCCCATGACCTTTATTGTCAGATGACAGAGGCTGTGCATTATTTCCCTGGGTACTGTCTCAGTGCTAATGCGTATTGGGAGGTGAAAGTGGGGGGTGGGTGGGCATCACGGAGATACGGTAAGGACATCCTGTAAGAATGTTTTAAGCATGTTTGCATTTTAAGTAAAAATAATACTGTTAATTGGGTTTGCCTGTGTCCTTTATAAAGTTTATATTTCCCATACCTGGCATTACATGTTATGGCACACATGGCCCAGCCCAACAAAGTGACATTTATGTCATATCCGGCCCCTGTAACAAGTGAGTTTGACACTTCTGTCCTAGAGGATCACTATGGAGGCCCTTTTCCTGCTATTTTTTTTCTCCCACTGCTCAGTTTCTTGAGGCTGGGGGACTGGGGCTAGGGATGGGAGTTTACCAACTGCAGGTGGACCAATGGCAAGCCTAAATGCACTCATGTCCCCTCCCCTTCTATTCTCATTGATTCCTACAGGCGAAATGTTGAAGTTGCAGGAAAACCATCCTTCCTAGTACTGGGTGGTCCATTAACCGTTGATAGGGACACCGTGAGGAAAAGCAGTGCACCCAAGAGATATTTATTACTTCATTTCTAGCCTGCCTAAAGGCTTAAGGTGTATTACAAGAAGTAAGAGCCACTTTCATATGAGGCCACCTTCTGCTGCACATAGGATTCATTAAGAGTATTTGATTCCTGCATATTCTTTGCAGAGTTATTGTTTAGTACAAGGAATGGGTACTCACAGTACTGTTATCTGATCTTGATTTAAATCAACTGCAAGGTTGTGGTCCTCACTTTTTATTTTGTTTAAGAACATATCAATGTATTTCATCAGATTTTTCCTTAAGGTTCCATTCACCATTAAGATGTAATGAACCTTCAGTCACTTCCCAGGTAAACACATGAAACTGCCTTATACTGATTCAGACCTTTGGTCCATCAAGGTCAGTGTTGTCTACTCAGACTGGCAGTGGCTCTCCAGGGACTCAGGCAGAGGTCTTTCACATCACCTCCTACTTGATCCTTTTAACTGGAGATGGTGAGGATTGAACCTAGGACCTTTTGCATGCTAAGCAGATGCTCTTCCAGTGAGCCACAGCCTCTCCCCACATGCCATCTCCAGGTTGGGAAATTCCTGGAGATTTGGGTGTGGAGTGTGTGGAGAAAACTCAGAGGCTTATAATGCCATAGAATCCACCTTTCTAAGCTACCAGTTTTTCCAGGGGAAACTAATCTATGTCATCTAGAGATCTGCTGGAGACCTTCAGGCCCCACCTGGAGTTTGGCAACCCTACCAGGTGTGCTGCCACACCCCATAGCCTTCTGAGCATACAGATCCGTTCTGAGGCCTCTGGGCAAGAATCGGTTAAGAAGTCCTTTCAAGCATCTTTATTGCACTGCACCAGTGTTAATTAGGTTCCAGGCTTTTAAAATAAAGGCCTCTGGCCTATTTTTCACAGAAATCATTCAGAATACATATTAGGCAAACTCAGGGAAAAAAAAGAACTATTTAAAAATCCAAAGAGAAACCTGAATCCTTGACATTCACTAAGTGAAAATGATTTATGTTATTCTGAGTGGGTTAAAGTCCTTCAGAGAGGGAGAAAAAACCTGTTGATTAAAGGCGAAAGCTGTTCTCCCTTTTGTCTGGGAAAAAAGGTTAAGTTGCCTCTGCTCCCAGGCTGGCAATAATGGGGGCACTCAGAATCAACTGGCATGCTTGGTATGGTGTCGTACAGCCCTTGTGTGAACTTAAGGTGGCCAACCTCCAAGTGGTGGCTGGAGATCTCCCGTTATTACAACTGATCTCCAGGCGACAGAGATCAGTTCACCTGGAGAAAATGGCCTCTTTGGAAGGTAGAGTCTATGGCATTATACCCAGAGGTCATTGCGGGGGGGAACGCGGGGGAACGCAGTTCCCCCGGGTGAGGTGCAGGGGGGCGGGGCACATGATGAAGCCCCGCCCCCTGCTTCCGGCTGCCCCGCTTCCAGCCCTCATTCAGCCAGGAGGAGGCAGGAGAAGAGGGAGGGTAAGTTGCTTCCCCCTCGCCTTTCCCCACCCCTGCCTGCCTGGGGCCAGGGAGGGCCTTGGCGGGGCTTCCTCGCACTCCCGCTGGCCTTGCAGGTCCACCGCCGGGCTCCTGATGTCAGGGGGTGTGGCATATGCTAATGAGTTATGCTAATGAGTTCCCCTAGCTCTTTTTCTACGAAATGACCCCTGATTATACCCCATAGAAGAAGAAGAAGAAGAAGAAGAAGAAGAAGAAGAAGAAGAAGAAGTGGAGGAGGAGGAGGAGATTGGATTTGTACCCCTCCTTTCACTT
>NW_015160280.1:191700-225373 GCF_001447785.1 Gekko japonicus | reverse complement strand
GTGTGTGACCTTATGACACACTTCTGGTGATGTCAGGGGGTGTGGCCTTATAACACACTTCCAGTGATGTCAGGGGGTGTGGCATATGCTAATGAGTTATGCTAATGAGTTTCCCTAGCTCTTTTTCTACGAAACGACCCCTGATTATACCCCACTGAAGAAGAAGAAGAAGAAGAAGAAGAAGAAGAAGAAGAAGAAGAAGAAGAAGAAGAAGTGGAGGAGGAGGAGAAGGAGGAGGAGAAGGAGGAGGAGGAGATTGGATTTGTACCCCTCCCTTCACTCGGAGTCTCAGAGCGCCTCACAAACTCCTTTCCCTTCCCCTCCCCACAACAGACACCCTGTGAGGGAGGTGGGGCTGAGAGAGCTCTTTCGAGAACTGCCCTTTCAAGGACAGCTCTTGTCAGAACTATGGCTTGCCCAAGGTCATCCAGCAGCTGAAAGTGGAGGAGTGGGGAATCAAACCCAGTTCTCCCAGATCAGAGTCCGCACATTTAACCACTACACCACACTGGTGTCCCTCCCCTTCCCAAATCCCGTCCTCCCAAGACTCCCCCCCCCAATCTCTAGGTATTTCCCAATCCAGAGCTGGCGATCCTAGAATGAGTCTCCAGTGGTCAGCTCAAAGCTTATCCCCAGCAAGTTGTCCTCCTACAGGGGACATGAAAGGGGAGGGGGCAGGATCTTCGCAGGGTTGCTTTAGCCTCCAATTGCAGCTCTACTGATCATATTCTATATGGTGCTGTTCAGAATTAGATATAATGACGCATGGAATGGAAAAAAAGAAATGGATAGAGGGAGCTTTTTCTTCCATAATACTAGAACCTGGAAGCACCCAGTGAAACCGTTGGCAAAGAGGTTCAGAACAGACAAATGGAAATTCTTCTTAATTGAACGAGTAAGTAAACTGTGACATTCACTGCCAGTGAAGGTACTGATGACCACAAACACAGGTAGCTTTGAAAATTCATGGAGGAGAAGTCCAGCAATGACTACTAGCCATGGGAACGACCTTTAACTACAGAGGCGGCAAACCTAGATCCATTATGGTTGCCAACTCCAGCTTGGGAAATTCCTGGAAATTTGGGAATGATGTCTGGGGAGGCAGAGTTTGGAGAGTGGAAGGAGCTCACCAAGAATGTGATACTATAGAGTCCAGCCACTGAAGCTGCCATTTCCTCCAGGGAAACTGGAGGAATCTCTGTAGTCTGGAGAGCAGTTGTCCTTTCAGGAGGTCTCCAGGTCCCTCCTGGAGGTTAGCAACCTGAATCCCAGTGTTAGGATGCAGGACTAGGAGAGGGCAATGTTTGGCCCTCCAAGGCAACTGGTTGGCCACTGCATGAAACAGTATGCTAGACTGCCCTGACCTGGATAGCCCAGGCAAGCCTGATCTCGCCAGACCTCAAAAGCTAAGTAGGGCCACCCCTGGCAAGTATTTGGAAGGGAGACCTCCGAGGAATACCAGGGCTCGGGACACAGAGGCAGGCTACCAAGCACCTCTCTGAAAAATGTCCAAGCCCCCAGTAGGGGTCGCCATGACTTCCAGGCATGCAAGCCCCCCCTCACAAATACCCACCCCCCAAAAGAAAAGAAACAGCATGCTAGACGAGATGGCCCACTGGTCTGATCCAGCAGGGCTCTTCTTATGTTCTTCTGAAAAGCTTCAGCTCCCTATGCCCACTGATCCTCTTGCAAACCCTACAGCTGAATGGGCAAGACTGAACCACCAATATGGCTTCCCCCCTTCACTTATATGATGAGCCACAAGTCTTATTTTTTCAGAACTGATCCCCCAAATGTGTTCAGAAACAAAAGTTATGGCAAGACTAGAGACATGCAGCTCAAGATAGATCTGGAGGTAAAAGATTCACCCTTTAGAGGACAAGTTCTAGCTAAGTGGCAGAAAATCTGCTTGCCATGCAGAAAATCCCAGGTTCAGTTCCCTGCATCTCCTGTAAGTGATGTGAAAGAGCTCTCCTTGAGACCCTGGAGAGTTGCTGCAAGTCAAAGAAGACACAACACTGCCCACGATACACGAAGGGGCTGACTCAGTACATTCACTGTCCCTACGAAATAACTCCCAAAACAACTGCATCAAAGCACAGGGCCTTTGAACAGCCAACTTTTCTTTTTAAAAATACTGCCCTCCTTCTTTGGTGGAGCCAAGAAAGGCAGAACCTATGAGTGGGCTCTGAGCAGAGCCTGGCAGAACCAAGAGATGGCTGGCTTTTCAGCCCGAGCTTGCTTCCCCGAGAGAACACGTGCAGCTTGGCTCAGCTTGGCCCAACCAACACCATCCAACTGGACCAGACTTTGCTCAGGGAGAGGCTGCCAGAAGGGAAGGCTGAATATGGGGAGGGCTGATAAAGGCAGGTCATCTGGTGGGTAGGAAGTAGGATTGCCAGGTTACCTGCTGTAGCAGAGACCTCCCAGCATCCTGGTTAGTTGCCTGCTGGTACCCAAAGCACAGGCAGGAGATAATGGGGGTGGGGAGGGGATACATGCCATAGAATTGCCAGCTGTGGCTGGGATATACCTGGAGATTTGGGAGGCGGACCCTCAGGGGGGTGGGATTTGGGGAGAAGAGGGACATTAGTGGGGTATAATGCCACAGAAGCCACCTTCCACAGAGGCCATTTTCTTCAAGTGAACTGATCTCTGTTGTGTGGAGATCAGTTGTAATACTAGGTCACCAGCCACCACCTGGAAGTTGGCAACACTAACATGCCAGCACACTGACATCGCTCTAGGATTCACAAGACTCTGCAGTAAATTCTTGTATGTGTTTTTTGTTGTTGTTGCAAATCCTAGGACATCCTATGATGGCCGGCAACCTCAGGGAGCATTTAGGGGCAGGCACTGGCATGCAGCTGGCAACCCCAGGGAGTGGCAACCCTGCATGGAGTGACAGTGGGAAACAGTACAATTCCCACCACAGGAGATCTGGCAACTCAGGTCCTTTCCATACCTTAAATCCTGGTTCAACCCTGTCCCCGAATTTACATTCTACACTACACTCGAGTTCACCCCTGTAATTATCTCAGGGTATTTTTTTGTTTCCACATTACATTGAGGTCACCCCAATTTCGCCCACACTTGTCCCAGGATAAACGGATGCTGTTATAACCAGGAATAAATGCAAGGTATTGTGTTGCGAGCTGAACTCTGATAAAACCAGGGATGAGATCCAAGTGAGGAAAGGACCTTTGTCTCCCAGTTGGGCTCTGGAAGCAGCAGTGAGCCATGTAGACGAGGGAAATCCTTGAAAACACAGATCATGAGGTAGGCCTGTTAGATCCTGAATATACGTTTTGTTCTACACAGTAGATCCATCCATACCTAATGTTTTAGATATGAAAGGGGGGGGGACTCCTGAATAAACACACATGGCTGGCCTTTTCATGTGTTGTGTGGCTTTCAGAGGCAGCCCTATCATGAAAGAAACTTTTACTTCAGGTGTTAGATTTGGAGTACCATTCAGGTAGCCCAATGGAAGACAAAGCTGTCTTCTCACAGTCATGGTGTCAGTCCTTCTGGGCTAGAGTGACAACCATACTCTTGTGCAGTTCCCATTTATTTCAGTGAGTCTTGTGCAGATGAACTTCCTGGTGGCTCATACCTCCTGTCAACAATTGGCAGTGGGGCTGCCATATGGATTTTCTGCCTCAGGCATTTGCCCCTCTCCAGCCTCACATGTGCAAACCTTATAGGGAAAGGCTGCAGGGGAAAAACCAGCTGGGCACATTCCCTTCCTCTACACAGTTCATATCAGTTTTAAAAAGTCTCTTTAGCTGATGTTTAAATCTAAATGTTGGTCCCGGTCACATGGCGAATTTGCCGTGGGAGAGCCACAGGTGGTGGGCGGATTATCGGGGCGCGATCACACAGCAACATCTGGCAAGTGGAGTGTACCCGTGGCCAACCCGTGGCATACCGCCGAAAAAGCCAATAAAAAAACAGTACCTCTTATGTAGTGGCAAACGGTTTGCCATGGGCTGCCTCCGGACTCCTGCGGTGTGATCGCGCCGGCCCCTCGTTAATGCACAGGTGGGGAAGGACAGGACTCGTGGTTTGCCGCTGATGCATTGGATCACGTTCTGGTGGCTCTAATTGCACCGGAGCAATTAGCCACGCCTCCCCCCCTATTATTCGGCCTGTGTGACCGCTCCCCCCTGCATTATCCAGCCCGTGTGACCAGGGCCGTTGTCACGTATGATGGAGACGGCTTTCAGTCTCTGTGGCTTCCGTTATTCCTTTACACAGCACTGTGCTGTGCTTGGTTTAGGCACAAAATTAAGCCCCGTGGAATAAAACCTTTCCTCTTAACAGCCTTTGTGAAGGGTGAGGAATGCTGCTGACACATCGTCTTTCAGTGCCTTCACAGCATGCTCATTATCCTCCCCCACCCTGGGGACAGGCTTCCAGACATCTATGGTGTAAGACAGGGGTGTCAAACATACAGCCCACAGGCCAGAACCGGCCTGTCCAGGGCTCTTATCTGGCCCATGACCAACTGATTACTTCCAGATGAACAAGGCTGTGCATTATTTCCCTGTATCCTGTCCCAGTACTAATGCATAATGGATGGTGGAGGTGAGAGGGTGGGCATCAAGGAGATACTGTAAGGAAATGCTGTAAGAGTGTTAATGTTTTAAGCATGTTTGTATTTTGAGTTAAACATATTATCATTAACTAGGTTTGCCTGCGTCCTTTACAAAGTTTATATGGTACTTTGGCATTACATTTTATGGCACACACAGCCCGGCCCAACAAAGTGACATTTGTGTCAGATCCAGCCCTTGTAACAAATGAGTTTGATGCCTCTGGTGTAAGCTATGCATAGGAGGAAGTCAGCTTGCCACCTTGTCTGCCCATAAGGGAAGAAAGGACTTGTGGAAAAGCACAGACTTCCGTGGAACAGCTTTGGAAGATAAGGCTATGATAGCTAAATGGAGGGTAGGTCTATCAGTGGCTACTAAGCATGGTGACTGAGGGGAACTTCCACTTTCTGTGGTACTAAACCTCTGAATTCCAGGGATAGGAGGCAACATCAGGGGAAGGTCTCAGCCTCTATCATGTCCTGTTGTTGGCCCTCCAGAGGACCTGGCTGGCCACAGTGTGAGACAAGATGCTGGACTAGACGGCCCACTGGTCAGATCCAGCAGGGATCTTCCTATGTTCTTATGAACCTCCACCTATAAAGGCAGAATACTTTTGAATAGCAGATGCTAGGAACATACTTATCTTCTCATTCTCCTTGTAGGTCTTGGGTGCCTATGGCTGAACCCTGTTGGAAAAAGAGAACTAGACCTCAGACTCACTTCAGTAGATCATTGTATATTTTCTTATAGCTTCTCCAGAGCCATACCAGTCCAGGCATGCAGGAGCCAAATGTGGGTCAGGACTCCCCATAGCTCTGTCTGGGAACTCCACTGTTTAGAACCTTTACCCATGGAATGCAGGAACTATGATAGAGAAAAACTCAGATTCTGTGCTTTCCCCTCAAAGGAACACCACCCAACACCCCACCCTCTACTTCACTCTGTAGGTGGGAAAATTGGACGTTTGAATACCTCCACTACCAGTCAAGTTAAAAACTCCTGCAGATGGAAATCTGTAATGTGAGGGAGATGGCTACGTTAACGCAGTTAGCTGTTTAAGAGAGAACAAGCTTTGCACACTCAAGATTGTAAATTAGATCTTCAGAATCTCTGCGTACAGCAAATTAGGCAGTATCGTTTGGAAAGATCTCTCTCTCTCATCCCCCCCCCCCCATCCTAGCCAGTCAAGGTAGGTGATACTGGGCAGTTAAACTAAAGTTCTGATTCAATGTAAGACAGCTCCAGAGTTGCCTGCATGAGGTGTATTCTAGGCCACTGGTTATCAGCCTTTCGTACCTTACGTCCTCCAGTTACTCCATCAAGTAACCAGGCTTCCTCCAAGAGAGAAACAAAAAGCCCACTTTTCTCAAGAAGGATATTTCATTTATTTATTTTATTTATAATCTGCCTTTCTCACGGAGATTTGGAGGATTACATGATGTCAATGGATGCAATGAACAGGATGAGACATCTAGTTAGCAGTGCAATAGGACTGGGATTGCAGAAATCTGAAACAAAGCAGAAATCTGACCGAACCATAAGTAACATGACGTGCTAAACAAGCAGCAAACGATATGACATAAGCAGAAATACAGTGCACTAAGAACAAGACAATACATACAGCAACAGATAGCACATATAATTCATAGTAATAAAATCCACAGACCTGCTCCATGCCTCAAAACATCTCCTGAACCAATCTGTTTATAATACAGTGCTACCACCTTTATGAAAATGCCTTCTTGCACAATTCTGTTTTATGCGGTTTGCAGAATGCCAGAAGCATGGGAACCTTCCTGACCTCCTCAGGCAGGGCATTCCACAAGGTGGGGGCCACTACACAGAATGCAGGTATACAGGCATGTGTGGACCTTGCCCAATTGCAGGGTGGTACCTGCAGAAGGCCCTGCTCAGATGAGTGAAGTTGTTGCAGCGGAGCATAGGAGGAGAGATGGCTCTACAGATAATCTGGTCCAAGGCCACGAAGGGCTATATATGTGATGGCTATTACCTTGAATTGAACCCAGTAGCTGATAGGCAGCCAATGGAGCAGCTTCAGAATGGGTGTACTATGCATGCTCCTGATAAAAACTTAGTTGCGGCATTCTGTGCCAACTGGATTCTCCAAGCTGATTGCAGATATTGTTATTATACTTATAATTTATGGTAAGTTTAAAGGTCCTTAAAATTGCAGAATTGCAGTGGGTAATACATGGAAACTAGGGTGAGAAGGAAGAGGCCATGTCAAAGACCTTTGCTGGTAGGGAGGGGGAACAGGGGATTAGGAGAAACAGCAAGTGCCCAAGGTCACAGGTGGATAATCCATGGCAGCTAGCGTCAGCAAAAGATGGTATGCCACCCTGGCAGGATGAGAGCTGAGGGTTAAACTATCAAGATGGTTTGCTGCATAAAGGCTGAAATACCAGTGCTGAGACACACTATTACTCATGCATGACTCACAATCAGATCCATCAAAAGCTTCCACCATTTTCAGAAGTGTTGCCAGTATTTTCAAATCAGAATTTGGAAGTGGCAAAATTTCAGGATGGCTCAACAGTCCGTTTCTTTTTCAAATTTTGATGGCAATTCTCCAGTGGTCCCTGTTGACTAAAGAAAGCTGCCCTTTCCTGCTACCAGTCCTGGATAAATCACTGACTCAGCTTGACCAAGAGTTTTAGGATACTGCTGGGCAATGTTCCCTCTAAGCTGAGTTAGTGTGAGCTAGCTCACACTAACTCAGCTTAGAGGGAACATTGCTGCTGGGGAAAAAAAATATGTTGTGAGCTTGTGCACGTGGGATTCGACTGGGACTGGTGCCATCCTTGGTAAAGAGGGACAGGTCAGTCTTCTGTGGGGATTGCAGGAATTAGCCTGGGTTGGCTAGCGCAGGTGCCCGGCCCTATCCATTTCACTCTTGCAGCCTGTGACAAATTGTTCTGACACTCAGTGCAAATCCCTTCTTCTGCCTTTTCATTTGCCAAAGAGATCCAGGCTCAGTGTGCTGCCTGCTCTATTTCAGAGAGAAAGTTTCACTATTGATCTGCCCAAGGACAGAGATGTCACCACCAGTTATTCCAAGAGGGCTTTGAAAAAGTGCCCACTGAGGCAGCCTCTTACAGACCCAAGTCTGCTTAGAGCCGGGAAAGAAGATCCCAGGGGCCGTACCTGGGCATCTTCCAGATGCTTGTGAGGGCTGCCAGTGTAGAAATGGCCATGTACTCAGTCTAACTCCAGAGGCCCAATCCCACTACTCGGTTGGGGCTAACAGGATTGCTGGCAGGTTTGTGATGACTTTTTTTTAAAAAAGGAAAGTGTCGTGGCACCTTAAAGAATAAGATACCTATTATGGAATAAGTTTCATGGGTAAAAGTCCACTCCAATAAATATTCATTAGCTTACATGCTGTCTTTCTGTTTACACAAGAAGTACTCAGTGGTGATAAACATAAAACTCTAAAACAGAATCAAAAGCTAAATATACCACAGAGCCGATCACATTAATGTTAATATCAAAGAAAAACATTCAAAAGTATTCCAGAATAAAAATGCCTTCATCTTATGCTGGAAGGCTTGCAAAGATTGCACCCACCAATTACACTTCCAGCGGGTGGGAGTATCTGCTGAAAAAGGACCTCCCTTGCATGCCCCCCCCTCCCCAAAAAGCTGAACCTTGGTATATGTGGGTTCCTCCAGGCAGACCTCAAAGCTGGGCAGTGTGATATGGATGGCAAGGGTCCTTCTGGTTACTATGGACCCAAAACTATTTAGGACTTCATACCAGAGCTTGAATTAGGAACAAACTAAAGACGACTCCAGCTGGAAAAGTGCCGGCTTTGCAGAAGATCCTGTTGAAGACTCCAGTTGCCACACTTTGAACCAACTGAAGTTTCTGAACCCTCTTCAAAGGCAGCCCCATGTAGTCTAGTCTGGATGCTACAAAGGTTCATGTCCACTTTCTCCAGGAACAGGTACAGCTGTCAGCCTAAGTTGGTAAAAAGCACTCTGAGCCACCTGAGATAATGAAGTCCAGGAATATTGTTGCCCTGAGAACCTGATCTTTTAAGGGCAGTACAACGCAGTACAATGGTAGCAAAATCACTCTGATTCACAGCTGTCTTGCCCATCTGGATTGACTGGTCTTATCCAGCACTGCCTCCAAGCACTGATTCAAAATTCTGACCTCCTCTTTGGAACTAGACAGAATGGAGAAGGAGTTGGGTATCATCAACGCAGAGAACAGAAGTCATCTAACATCACCTTCTGAAGTTTTCTCTCCAGGAAGGATGGTAATACTGGATGGACACAGTGGCAGAAGAAACATATGTTGTCTTTGCCTTCATCAGCATGACAGAGTAGGTTGAAAACCACCCGGATCTCAGCACTCGGAAACTGAAGGTGACCAGATCGGAATATAGGAACAATCCATTGTTAGTATTTAATTACTAGACCCTATCTTTGAAGCGTGTTAGTTAGCTTGCATTTGCAATCTCTATTTCGTTTCTTCTTTGTGGTTTGTTTTGCTAAGACCCATCAACCTGGAAAATTTAAACAGACAAATCCAATCAGTGATAATCTTTTCACAAATATTGCAGGAATACAGCTAGCTCCATTCTTTGCCAAGCTAAAGTTTGGATAGTTGTTGAGGTTTGTTGCGTCTACTGCATTATTCTTTTGCTTTTCCCATGTTCTCTCCCCACAGCCTCTGCTGCTGGAGCTGGTTCGGTCTGTCAGTAGTATGTGAGAACCCTACTGTAAAGTCATTCCACTGCAGATAAAAGAACTAGAAATTGCTCTTCCTGGCACAGTTCTGGGGAAAGTCATTTCAAGAGCAGTCAATCATGTAAAGAATTTTTAGACGCCTGCCTACTTTTTGGTCAACCAACTAATTATCTAATTGATTGAATCTAAATAAATGGACATATCACTAAAACTCCAACAAAAGTGGGTTTTTAAAAGCTACTGAGGAAAACATATGGTAGCAAAATGAAAGATCTACCTCTATTGCTCTTTTGCTGGAAAAGATCCATCTCCTTTTAACCTCCTTCTTTTTAAAATTCCCCACCATAGCAATGACACATCAGAAGCAAAAGAGCTTCAGAAAATAAACTAGACCTACCAACAAATCCATCTTTACTGATTAAGATAGGTGCCTACCAATTAATCAACTAAAGAGGTAGCTGATTAATCTACTCATTAAAGTTGGAAGAGCTGGTTGGTAGCAATGCCAGATGGAGCAGACCTGAACACTGAATTCTAAAAAGACTGCAAGGTTCTGAAGAAGGTTCTGCAACAGAACGTCTCATTCCATCTTGTCAAGTGAGGAAAACAAAATGAGATGCTGTTGGGAGTTGCACTTTTGGGGCTTTCAGTTATTTCTTTTTTGAGCAGTGTCAGGGCATGATGGAATGGCCCAAGAATTGTGTCATGTGGGGCAAACAATACCAACAATTTTATATTGCCTTATCTTTCCCCCAGTGGGGCAAATACCAGTTTTGTGGCACTGTTTTAGGTTTGGAAAATGGAAAAGAAGGAAATGATTAACTGCCCTTCCCCCATATTCCTGATTCAAACTGGGGTCCTATGGTGAGATGGAGTGGGTCTGCAACTCATTCGCAGAGCCTCTGCTTTGCATGCAGAAGGGCCCAGGCTCAATCCCCAGCATCTTCCATTGAAAGGATCATGTAGCAGGTGATGTGAAGACCCTGGAGAGTACTGACCTTGATAGACCAACAGTTGGACCCAAGTATAAAGCAGCTTCATAGGTTCATGTGGCAAGTCTTTACAAAAAAACAACAACAGTTGGAAGCTCCAAACATGGAACTCCAGACATGGCATGTTGTCAAGGTCAACCCTTAGTAAAAAAATTACAGAAGTTTCATCCTTTCTGAATGTAGAGTAGTACAAACACACTTGAACAAAACTTGCACTGAATTAGACCAATGGTCCATCTAGCCCAGTCAGGGGTTTAAGTAGAGACTGGAGGATTATTTGTAAGGGATGCTTTAGGTCATCCTGCATGGTGCAGGGGGTTGGACTGGATGGTCTCTAGGACCATTCCAACTTTTTGAATTCTACGATCCTATGACTAGCAGGGGTGCTCCGTGCAAAGGCAGAGATCCATTCCACCTCAGCTAGCAAAAATCTATTAAACGGAGATGCCAGGAATTGGACCAGATAGCTTCTGTGTGCAAAACATGGCCTCTACCATTGAGCTATGGCCCCTCCGTAGAGCAGGACTCACTACCATCCCCAGCCTGTCACTGGATTAATTCCAACAATTCCCCAATGCAATTCATTTCAGAATGAATGACAATCAATTCCCTACACATTTTGATGTATCGCCAATGAATACCTTACAGAGGAGAAAGTAAGATGCTGCAGTTGGTTACTGTTATGGTGGTGGCATATAATTCTGCTAATCCTTAACCAACAGAGACCCAATAATGGTTCTGTGCCTTTCAGTGCTGCAATATATTGTACCACCTTCTAACTCAACGGTATGACACAAATAACTCCAATGTAATGAGGAAGAGGAAGAGTTGGATTTATACCCCCCCTTCACTCGGAGTCCCAGAGCAACTTACAATCTACTTCCCTTCCTCTCCCCACAACAGAACCCTGTGAGGTTGGTGGGTTTGAGAGAGCTCTGAGAGAACAGCTCTGAGAGAACTGTGACTGACCCAAGGTCACCCAGCTGGCTGTATGTGGTAGATTGGGGAATCAATACATACAAAAATGATAGCACCAACACTGGAAGCCATGTTTTGATGAAGGCTTCTTTGAGCTAAGAAAGGAAGCCTCAAATATTTTGTGGACGTCAAAATTGCAAGAGTGGAATTGAAGCTCAGAGAAGACAAGAATTTAACCCAGTCCTCTCTTGTGTAAAGTAGGACAAAGGAAGCAGTTCCAGCTAATGATACCAGCACTGGGAGTTCCTTTTTGACTGTAGTATTTCAAGGAAGGCCAAAATGAGTTTTGATGAGTCTGGTACAAATTCTCTATAAGTAATGCACACATCTAGGGTATCACTAGATTTCGCCTAAAGCAACATTTGGAGCTAATTTGGAGGATCCTATTGAGATAATGCATCTGAGAAAAGTCAAGGAAAAGCCCCAAGAGATTTTATGTGTTTAGCTAAATTGTTCAAGACAGGAGGTTCCCACCTCTATACTTGGGGCAGGTTTTGCCTTCAAAGAGCTTCAATACAGACTTCAAAAATGGAAACCTCTTAGGAAATTACCACAATGGCCTCAATGGCATGTATTGAATGAACAAACTCAATTAAGGCATTTCGCACTGTTTGACCCCTATTAACAAGAGTTAATTTTGTCTTCCAGGAAAAAAAAATCTCTTTGATCAACTCCCACCCACTTCCTGATGAGGAGACGGAGGGTGTTACTTGGGAAACTCGTCTGAACCATCGGAGAAGCTTTGATCCAGGACCCTTCCCTCTAGACAGTTACTTCAAAGATGGCTGCACGTCTCCCTAGCCAAGCATGAGGAATTCTATTGCTGAATCGCCTCCCCGCCTCCCAAATTGTTCGATTTTAGAAATCAAGGCAAACTTCAAAAGACATTGCAGGGTTCACAATTTTCTGCTTGGAATGAACCAGCTGCCAGAACTGTTGTCAGGCCGTTTCTGTCTCTTAGCTGATCAATGCCATCCTTTTAGATTTACAGAGGCAACAAAACTTCTGAATATCAGTGCTAGGAGGCAACATCAAGGAAGGGCCTTACTCTCTGTGTTCTGTTCACTGAACATCCAGGGCAACTGGCTGGCTGCTGTGTGAACCAGGACGCAGGACTGGAAGGACCACTGGTCTAATCCAGCAGGGCTCTTCTTATGCAGATGAGAGAGCACATGGCAGAGAGTTGCTTGCCCTTCCTTCAGGCATACTCCATGTTAGAGCACATCATCCCATTTTCCATAATGGAAAATATGGACCACCTTCAGGAAGCTTTTCTCCCTGGCAGTATGCTGTATTTATTTGCTCTGCAATAGTCTGTCCTACACTGGCTTCTGAAACTTGTGGGTTGGCACAGTAGTCCCCCCCCCCAATAAAGCAAAAACAACAACAACGTTTAGTACTGGTCTACTTGGCAACCTGCAGGTTGGATCTAGCCAGATTTTCACTCAATCCCACCCAGCCCCTCTCCTTACTCCAGCCTCCGGCCACATGATTTTTGTCCACTGGTTCCCTTTTTTGGTGATCAAAAGGGACCCCTCCTTCCTTCTTCACCAGCAGAGGAGTGAATCTGGGGTTGTCAGCTCTGGGATGGAAAATTCCTGGAGATTTAGGTGGTGGAGCTGGGGAGGGTGGGGTCTGGGGAGGGGAGGGAAAGATCTCAGCAGGGTCTAATGCCACCAGCCTCCAGAGCAGCCATTTTCTCCAGGGGAACTGATCTCTGTAACTCAGAGACCAGTTATAATTCCAGGAGATCTCCAGCCACCATGTGGAGACTGGGAAACCTAGGTATATCCCCAGTGCTAAACCTGGCTCACACCCTAAACCTGGCCCCAGAGCCGATTTCCTCTGTTCCTTGCAGAACTACCAAATCTTAGCCCTAGTTTTGTAGAGAACTCAGTTTGTAAAGCAAAGTGTTGCCTCCGAGCAGTTTGTGCGCAGCATGTATGCACTGCTTGGCCGGCCTAGCCTACTTCCATTATTGTTGAAAACTTTAAAATGCTTGGTGGTGCCAAGCTGATGATGAAGCTGGACCACTTGTGAGAGAATTGGGCTCAATGAGGCAAACAGGCTTCCAGGCACAGATCACTGCCTGGAAAACATAACTATTCCCAGAAGACATATGTTGGCTGGTGCTTGCTTAATAAAAATGTTTACTAGATTGAGAAGACATGACGTTCTGCTCTGGGAGCAGTCCCACCCTGACAAGTTGGAAGTGGTTCCAGAGGGTCTCCTGGGTTTAACCACACATACGGGTCTCTACAGCCCTCAGTGTTTCCCCCCCAAAATGTGATTATCAGATATGTGGGGACCTGATTTTAATTGGGACCACACCTTGAGAGAAGAGGGTGGTTAAGGCTTCCCCGATGCCATTTTCTTAACCTGAAATGGACTGGGAGAGCCACTGTTTCCCTGTTGGGAAAACTCACAAGCACTAACAGGGATACACACAAGTTTCCCCAAAAGGGCACGGAGGCTATTTCATGTTGGCAAAACAGCAGGATTACAAGACTGAATCCCACCTCCCCTTGTGCTGTAGTGGTCCCAATTTGAAATGGGTTTCCATGCACTGACAATTAAAACCCTGGGAGCTGCAGAAATGTTCTCTATCTAGTTCATTGTCATTGGCTGGATTGGTGAAAGCATGTACAAGAAACCCTCCTATGCTTGTTATTTTTAAACAATTACACCTTTTGGAGCATGGACAGACATTTCGTGCTGTCATGCCCGCTAAGACAGAAAGCATGCATGCCATCTTTCTTATTGGTCAACAACTGGGTCTCCACAGGGAAGGGGTGCAGTCACTGTTGAACGGCAGGCAAACAGCCACTCAGGCTGAATCTGGAAGAACTCTTTTCATGACACAAGCCTCCTCCCAGCTAAGGGAGACATAGCCCGAGTCTACAGTCTAATTAACACAGCCGTTGAAGCCAATTAGAACTAATTTCATAGAAACTATTTCTCTACAACTAATCCATTACCTGGATAATTGCCCCCTGCCTAGTTCTGTTAGCCCCTCAAAGCCAGGACTCAACGGGCAGGGAAAGCTACAATCAATCAGCATGCCAGTCCAACCAATTATTAGCGGGTATAGACCTTGAGGAAAAAAGAAATGGGAGAACTTGTTGATTGCTTTCAAGCCAAGTGGGCCTCTTTACAGAGGCATGAGCCATTGGCAGCAGTGTGTTAGCCCGCTTTTGAACTCACTCCATTCAGCTAGCAGTGGTTGGAATCATAGAGATGGAAGGGACCTCCAGGGCAATCTAGTCCAACCCCCTACATAATGCAGGTATTTCACAAATACCTCCCCCCACATCCTCAGTGACTCCAGCTCCATGCCTAGAAGATGGCAGAAACCTGCAGGATCCCTGGCCAAACTGGCCTGGAGAACAATTATTTCCTAACCACAAGAGCCAATGTTAGTTTAGGTCTGCCAGCCCAGGAAAATTCTTCCTGTTCCAGGAGTTTGATTGGAAGCAAAGTGTCAAAGTGTCTTTGCATTTTATGGCTCCTCTTCCCGTCTTTGTTCTGTTTCGGCAAGAAGTGTGTAAGAGTAGCCATTGCAGCTCTTCTAGTCTCGTCCTTTGTAGAGTGAGGATGTAGCTGTTTTAGCTGTGTTATTATTTTCCTCCCAGTTACCTTTCCCTGTGCTAGAATGTAGTAAATCTTTTATATTTTAAACACACATGGACTCTGAGTCTGATTACTGCACTCTGGTATCGCTACACTGTTTTTCTCTGCTGAATCACAATTTTTCATAAGAAACTCCAACAACAATGCAGGTATTTCACAAATACCTCCATGCCTAGAAGATGGCAGAAACCTGCAGGATCCCTGGCCAAACCGGCCTGGAGAACAATTGCTTCTTAACCCCAAGCTAACCCGACCGCTCAGCAATTTCATGGAGTGCCCACGAGTTCTTGTATTGTGAGAAAGGGAGAAAAGTACCTCTTTCTCTACCTGCTCTTTCCCATGCATAATCTTATAAACCTCAATCAGGTCACCCCTCAGTCATCGTTTCTCCAAGCTAAAGACCCCTAAGCGCTTTAACCTTTCCTCATAGGGAAAGTGTTCCAACCCTTTTATCATTCGAGTTGCCCTTTTCTGCACTGGGATTTAATTTCAACCTGCTGGTTATGGTCCAATCTTCTGGGACAACAGAAGACAACTCTGCACCATCCTCCATATGACAGCCCTTCAAGTATTTGAAGATGGTTATCATAATCTCTCAGTGTCTCTTCTCCAGGCTAAACATACCCAGCTCCTTCAACCCTTCCTCATAGGACTTAGTCTCCAGACCACTCACTATCTTTGTTGCTCTCCTCTGGACACATTCCAGCTTGTCTATATCCTTCTTAAATTGTGGTGCCCCAAACTGAACACCAACTCTAGGTGAGGTCTAACCAGAGCAGAGTAAAGCGATACCCTCAGTTCACGTAATCTGGACACTATACTTCTAATGATACAGCCCAGAATCACATTTGCAGTGCTGACTCATGTTCAGTGTATAGTCTACTAAGGCCCCTAAATCCTTTTTGTACATACTACTGCCAAGAGAAGTCTTCTCCATCCTATAATTATGCATTTGCTTTTTCCTACCTAAATGCAGAACTTTACATTTACCTCCAATGAAATTCATTTTATTTGCTTTAGCCCAGTTTTCCAGCATGTCAATATCACCATCCTATATCCTGACTCTTTTTTCTACCACATTTGCTACCCTCCCAATTTAGTATCATTTCCAGATTTAATAAGCATTCCCTCTGTTCCTTCATCTGAATAATTTATAAAGATGCTGAACATAACAGGTCCCAGGCCAGATCCCTGAGGCACTCCTTTCCATGTGCATGAGGAACCATTAACACGCACGCCTTGGGTGCGATCTGGCAACCAGTTACAGATCCACCTAACAGTAATAGAATCCAACCCACATTTTACCAACCTGTCAACAAGAATATTACATGGAATCTTATCAAAAGATTCCAGAAATCAAGATAAACTATGTCAACAGCATTCCCCTGATCCAGCAAGGTAATAACTTTCTCAAAAAAAGATATATGATTAGTCTGACATGACTTGTTCTTGAGAAACCCATGCTGGTTAGTATCATCTTGGTTTGGATGCTAGGTAGAGCTTTGTTTTTTCTGCTTTTAAGAAACCTTATCAATATTCTGACCTTTGGACAATCTGTAGCACAGAGAAGAAATTCACTATATCCATTCTCTTGTTGAGGCTTTTTAAATCTCTCATTTTCTTCCCAACAGGGACCCAAACTAGCTTACAAAATTGCAATTTAAATGAGCAAACAGGGAAAAAACTAAAAATGCCATAAATGACATCCTGGGTTGGTCCTGGATCCATGAAACTGGCTCATGCAAGGCCACAGGCTGAAAGCCAAGGGTTAAGAGCCAAGGGCCAAGATCCCTTTGGTTCTTGCCCTTCAGCTTGCACCTCTGGCTGTGCCCAGGCCTGGCTTCAATTCCTTGAAACTAGCGCTCTGCCTGGATGTAGTGCATCTAGCAGAGCAGCTCCCAAGAATTCCCCTCCTTTGCTTGGAAAACCTGCAATGGGTCCCACCTCCCCAAGGAGAAGAATGTTGCTCTGACTGGCAGCGTTGCCTCCATGTTTCCAGAAAAACAAACCCCATTATTCATTGTCAGAAGCAGTTTCCTTCCGCACAGCAGCTGCGGCTGCTGCTTCCCTTGCCAGCTGTGGGAACGGGACCCAGTTTACTCAGAGCAAGCCAAATCACTCGTAGACGTTTCAAAAGGAGACAGCAACTTGGCTGAGGGGTTGTGTGTTGTGATATTCATTTGGAAATGGATGGCCCTTTCTCTCCCATTTCTTGCTTTGCCACCAGCCAACTGCAAAAGCAATCATTAGCATATTTCCCAGATGGCACTTGGAGGTACAATTTGACTACACCCATCATGAGTTCTGATTGGGGTGTGTTGTGTGTCGAAGCTCGAAATGCTGGCAAAGTTGTCATTTCCCAAAAAGATTTATGCGAATAGTCACCTTTTAAAATGTTGATCACTGCCATTGTTCCCCTGGTCTACTGCATCTTCTGCATTATTCTTCACTTATCTCTCTCCTTGAATAGACCACACGGGTAATCCCAGCCAAACCAGGGTCACAGGGTGAATTGGATATTAATAAATAAAATGGCAGCCAATCAGATTTGGCTTTACCATAACACCATTGAGAACAAATCAGAGTAACTGACAGTGATGACAACTGAAATAAAGGTCCAAACCAGGTAGGTTTTTTTTTTTAAAGGGAAAGACATTTGTGTGGGGCCAAATCAGGTAAGGAAAGTGCCTTTTGGGGAGGGGGAGTTTAATCTTTTCCTTTCAAGTCATGTCTCTGATCTAAACAGCCACTTCTCCCAAAACTGCTGCTTGCACCACAGAGAAAATAAATTTTAGCCCTGGTCACACATGTCGGAAAACGCAGGACGGGGGGAGGTGTGGCTATTTGCGCAGCCGCAATTAGCCATGCGATAACATGACCAGATGCATCGGTAGCAACCCAAGGTTCTGGCCCCTCAGGGTGTGAGCTGCAACAAAGACAGCCGGAGGGAAAAGCTGCGCCAGCGCGATCACACCAAGGGAGTCCGGAGGCAGCCCGTGTCAAACTGTTTGCTACTACCTTCGAGGAGGTATTTTTTTTAATCGCGCATTTTCAGCAGCATGCCATGGGTGCACAGGCCACGGGTGCGCTCCACTTGCCAGATGTTGTGGTGTGATCGTGCCTGGAAAATCCACCATCCAATCATGGCTCTCCCGCGGCAAATTAGCCATGTGAACGGGGCCATAGTTATGCATAGTGGTACTTGCATATCTTCTCCCAAGGGCAAATAGAAGGGGGGGGTTAGGTCAGGACAGCAGCACTGATGTTGCTTTCCTTTGCCTTTTTAAAAAACCAAACAAACAGGAGAACCAGTCCCCAGTCCCTATGCATTTCACCTTATTTGTTCCAAAGTTGTCATTTCCACAAAGATTGTTGAATAATTGCCAAATTGGGTGGTGACTTTTGTTAGTGTCCCTAATGTACACAAAACAAACAAACACAAAACCTGGCAATAGTTTTAGCTGCCCCACACTGCAGCACTCCTGATCTGGTCATATTTACTTCTGGCTCAGCCATAGCTCGGGCTATCTCCCTTGCATTTAGTTTTGTAATCAGAAAAGTAGTGGGGACAGGAAATAGAGAGATGTCAAAGCCAGAGAGATAATCCTAAAGTTCCTCGGGTTGAATTTCCCAGCATTAGACGATATTAGCCAGGCAACCTGTGTGACCAGCATTTCTAAGACCAGCCAAACCCTGGCAAACAGGAAATTCATTTCAAGAAAAGCCTATCCTAGCTTTGCCTCCGTGTAATCATGGGTGATTTCTAACCCCCCTTCCGGACAAACAACGCCTTGCTGATGGACCCGTTCCACATCCAGGGAAGGCTCACTGGGGACGATCCAATGATAAAGAGGCTACAAGACGCGAACCTCCTCTTCCTCCCCCGCCCCCTCAACAAGGGATTCCTCACTGCCCCGTTATCAGCAAAGTCACCGCAGCAGTGCCAGATGGACGGGGGGGGGAGAGGCGTAGTGGTTGTGCCACCGATGTGCTTCATATATCCTTCGCCGTCGTTTGGCACGAATGCCGTGCCAATCTGGGTCCTTCGCCAGGCCGGCACGCTTGGCTGCTCCCCTTTCGGACGGCGCTAGCCCTGCCATGTAAATGTAACATTTGGTTGAATTGCTTTCCATTGGCACCCCTCCTCGCTCTCCTCTCGCTGCGGCGCGCCAAGTGAGTGCTAATGGGCCGCGCGCGGCGAAGGCCGCTCGCCTCCCACACCTGCCCCCTTTTCTCTTGCCCGCCGACTGCCTGCGTAGAGTATTAATTAAGCAATTACGGCGGAGGAGGTGCCCATTAGACTTGGCGCCCTAGGTAAGCGCTTCCTCTCAAGGTCAGGGAGCCCGCGCGGCATTGGCCATTAGAGGGGGCCCGGCTTCCCGCGAGGGGGTCATCCGCTTCCGAGAGGGATTCTTGGGGCCGGAAATAACGCTGGGTCAAAGAATGGGCTCTCCCGGCCGGGAATTCCGTGTAGGTGTATTCGATAGAATCCGCACGTTTGCTTTAATTATTTCCACCTTCTCTCTCTCTCTCACCTTCTCCTCCCGACTTTCTCCGTGCTAAGAAGAAAGCCCCCTTTGAACAAAATAAGAAGATGAAAGAGAAAACATATCCAGGAAGCTTTCCCAGGTCGCGTTTCGTCTTTCGGAAGGCGTCTCCCCCACCCGCCTACTGTGACTCCGTTTAGATGTTTTCCCGTGAAAGGGGCGCTCTCGCCTCCTTCCAGGCTTGCCGACTCCGAGTTACGACATTCCTGAAGATTCGGGGATGGAGCCTGGAGAGGCGAGGAGCCTCCGTGGGGTATAATGCTGTACTAGAGCCCGCCTTCCGAAGCAGTCATGCCTCTAAGGAAACTCATCTCTCTAGTCTTAAAATCAGTTGTAATTCTGGGAGATCTCCAGGCTCATTTGAAGGGTGGCGGCCCCATGGCTTCTTGGAGAGTGGTGAGAAGTTACCCTGTGTCTGTTTGAGATGAGCTTCAGGGTTTCTGTTGTGCAAGTGTAAGAAGGGTAAGGGGTGGAAAGCCACAGTATAGACCAGGGTCTCCAGCAGGGTTTTTTAAAATTGCTTTTATTTAATAGAACTAGGGAAAAGGCCCGTTGTGGAAATAAATACAACGGCCTCTAGAAAGAGGCTCTGGGCGGGTGCCTTGGACACTCAGTGTCAATTTGCTGTGGCGATCTCAGCAGGGTATAATGACACTGAGTCCACCATTTTCTCCAGAGGAACTGATCTCTGCTACCTAAAGAACAGTTGTAATTTTGAGTGATCTCCAGCCCTCACCTGGAGATTGGCAACGATGGTTCCCCAGAAGGGATTATTTGGTTTGGAGGATGGAGTCTATGGCTTTGTACCTGTCCGAGGTCCCACGCCTCCTCCTGAAACCTCACCCCCTCCAGGCTCCATCCCTCACATCTCCAGGAATTTCCCACCTGGAGTTGGCAACTGTATCTTCTTCCCAGCCAATCATCAACCTACCTTTATTTCCCCCTCACTCTTCAGCTTTCCACCCCCCACACACCTGCAGCCTTTCCCATGCTCTGAAGCCCTGACTGCTATGTCACATTGGCTGTCATATAGGGGCCACCTCAGCAGCATATAAGGATACAGAGCCCACCATTTTCTCCAGGGGAACTGATCTCTGCCATCTGGAAAGCAGTTGTAATTCTGAGTGATCTCCAGCCCTCACCTGGAGATTGGGCACATTTTGCCTCAGAACAGCAAAACTGTTTAGAATGTTAGAGGCAAAAGCCGATCAAGTTGCATATGCAAACAACCTCTGTGTTCCGAGGCAGAGGCCAATGAGACTGCATATGCAAATAACCTCTGTGTTCTGACTGGCTATGGGGGGAGAGGATTAGCAAAATGTTTAGATTGTTGGAGGTAGGACTCAGGCAAAGCAGCCAGTGGATAGGGAGACCCTCTGAATGACAGATCAGAGAGCGAACTGATTTTGGAGCGTGTGGAATGTTCTAGAGAAGTGCCACCACCATTTGGCTTTTATTTATAAGGGAGATTTTTAACTTATAGCTTTGTTTTCAGTGCTCATTCTAGTCTAGGCTGTTTCTAGGGCAGAACGATACTTGCCAACATGCTGTGGGGGGAGTAGCTCAGGATGTTTTTCATTACTCTAAAGAAGCTGTCATTAAAGAAAACGTTGGTGACCCTGATATAGGTTCAGACATAAACAGCATGACCGTAGGATGCTCCCATTTTTCTCAAGGCCCCTTCCCAGCATTTTGCCCACTCTTGAGTGTGACCAAGAGAGACAGCAGGCGAGAGCTACGTGTATCCAGGAGCACACCAGATGTTTCATGACTGGTGGTGCCAGAGGCTTGAAGAAGATTTGGCTTCTCTTGTTGGTGGTGTCCCCAAGCATAGTTCTTTATGTTCTCCCATAGAAGAGAATTATTGCTATTCACCAAACTGGAGGAGTAAAATATGGCCCTTGGGGCTCTGTGATAGAACCTGCTTTCTACCTGCGAAGCAGGATGGCTGTCAAGCCTCTGCTGTTAACAGGGGTCCTATGGGAGGATACAATGTGGGTCTCATCCGCAGTATATAAACCTTGCCTCTCAACTGTCTGTTTCCCTCAATTTCCAGTCTAGGCAACATGAGCCAAGCAGAAGAGGCAGCACTGTACAGGTTTGATTTTTGGTGGCTGAACCACCAGGAACTTCTTCACCCAAAGAGTGATTAACACATGGAATTCACTGCCACAGGAAGTGGTGGGTGCTACAAGCATGGACGGCTTCAAAAGGGAATTAGATAAGCATATGGAGCAGAGGTCCATCAGTGGCTATTAGCCACAAGGTATAGCTAGGGGCTCTGGGGCAAGTGATGCTCTGTCTTCTTGGTGCTTGGGGGGGGGGTCAACAGTGGGAGGGCTTCTAATGTCCTGGCCCCACTGCTGGACCTCCTGATGGCACTGGTATTTCTGGCCACTGTGTGACACAGAGTGTTGGACTGGATGGGCCTTTGGCCTGATCCAACCTTGGCGTCTCTTATGTTCTTATGAACAGGGAGTGGCCTGGACTTAGCTCTCACACCTTAATGTCCCCAAGTCACTAAAGCACTGTGTTGGAGGACACATTTCCCATGGAGATAACATCTACCCTCCATTTCTCCCTGGCACTAGATAGCCTGATCCTCAGTTCAGGAAACTACAGAGATGCTGTCTCTGTGTGTACAATTTGTCTAGGATTCCATTGGACTGCAGTATCACTCATAACGCAGCATCGCTGAGAGCACATCATGGAGTAATCTTTTTTCATAATCCCAACCAGAAATGCAACCCAGGGCTGAGATAGGCTGATGAAGACGTGGGGCTATGTAAACAGGTTCAGATCTCAATTACTCTGGCTTTCAGAGTGGATCAGAGTAGAGAGGGAGGTAACCCTGTGGTTTACCCATTCTACACTGATCGCCAGCAGCCAAGGGAACTGGTCCCAAGCTGTCCAGGTAAAAAAACACCCCCCCAAACCCACAATTTCTTTTCTGCCAAATTCTTCAGTAACCAAAAGCTGAATCCTGGCTTCCCAAACAAATGCATTAGTTCCTCCGTGAATGGCAGGGTAGTTGCCTGTGAACCTGAGTAGAGGGCAGCCGGCCTCCCAACAAATCTGGCTTGTGGATCAAGGGATGGGGGTTGAAAGCTGGCGTGAGCTCCCACACCTTATTTTATAAACAGAGCCAGGGTTTTGGTGTGAGAAATCTCACCTGAAGGTCTTTATGAAGGGGTGTGTGTGTGTGTGTGTATCTCTGTGTATGTGAGAACTAGGATTTTAACAAGATTTATTTTGGGAGCTCTTTACAGCTTCAGTCACTTCCAGATTTAGAAGCTGAGGCAAGGACAGATGAAGAGTTCAGCTTTGCTTTTAAAAAAAGAGGACGGGGAAAAAACCTGGTTGGGATCAGCTTCTTTTCCTGCTTTGCTGCGGGCTCATTAGCAGGGAAGTGGGGATGAGGCAGATGTCGTAGATCACTGCAGAAGGAAAAAAGAATCAAAGGGGACTCTTCCCAGTTCCAGGCTGATCATGGTTGTGTCTATGGATGCAAACCTTCCTCCCCTTTGTTTATCAGCCATGCCAAAGCGATGCTTTGCTGGTAAAGACTTCTTTGTCAACATTTTTCTCTGGGAAGAAGAGCCAGAGGCATTGGGGTGGAAATGATCAGCCTGGGAACATTTGCACTGCCTCCGGATCCGTATCTCACAGTGAGTGTCCCCGAGACTGTTTTCATACAGGTCATACTGTTTTCATACAGGTCATTTGCCCTGGGTCTGATGCTCTTGGGATGTGGTTTATTCCTGGATTCCCCACAGCACTGTGGTGCATTCATGCACTTCTTGGGGCTTCCATAGCTTTCCCTGATCTCTCCCAGATGCTTTTTGCACCAGACTTTGGGATAGTTGCTATGTGGGTGGGAAAGTTTGGATTTTCCCAGTTCTGCCTCCTGAACAGCCACTTCCCCCACAGTGGCCATTTCCTCCCCCTGCCACGAGGGCGTGGCTTTTAATTTTTTAAAATCAGCAACTGCATATTATTATATCAATATTGTATCAACTACGTCTGCCTGCCCCCTTGGGGGAAATGCCTGTATATGCTCAGGCCTCCAAATCTTCTTCAGATGCAGAAGAGTAGAGGGATAGGCAACTGGCAGGCAGGGGGAAACCTTTGGCTCTTCAAGCTAGAACTAGACCTTGTACCTTTTCCTAGTTAACAGAGCAAGGCCTTCTGTTGCCTCCTGTTCTAGCCTCCTCGCTTCCCCCAATTCCCACTACTTTCCTGGCCCAGGGTGTAGGTATAAACCAGCGAAGCTCTACATTACAAACTCGGGTTGCCAGCTCTGGGTTGGGAGATCCCTAGAGATTTGGGGGAGGAACCTGGGGAAGGTGGGGTTTGGGGAGGAACCGCTCATCATAGCACCCATTTACTCCAAGGGAATGGAGATCAGTTGTAATCTATTTATTTACTTACTTTAGATTTATATCCTGCCCTCCCCGCAAGGGGAATCAGGGCGGGTCACAGCAGTAAAAGTTACAAAACCATTAAAACCAAGTATAACAAATAAATAATTAAAACAGTTAAAAAGGCAGGAACTACAGTAAATTCATAAGGTTCAACAATCCTAAATAGCTGGAAGCATGAACCATAGCTAGGCCATGAACCAAGGAACAGTAAAGATCTTATTCATGTGGGTGGCATGCAGATTTAAAAGCTTCAGCTAATTACTTCCATGTGATCTTCAGGCCCCACCTAGAGTCTGTCATTCACTTAACACTGGAGGAAAAAAATGCCATTTCCCTCACTTTCCTGAGCCTGCTTAAAAAGTGGTGTGGCTTGTCCAGAAGCCCTGCTTTTGCGGTTTTCTCCTGTCTGATGCCCTGTTGCAGTCAGGTTGCTGACCCCTACAGGTGCAGCATTAGTACATCAGCATGGCTGCCACCCAGGCCAATACCGGGCCAACCCAGTTTAAGTGTGTCATGCCAGCTGCATGCAGCCCCACAGAGGTATGGTTGCTTTTTTTTTCATGCGTGCCCCAGCATCACTTCTAAATCAGGCCCGACTGTAGCGATATGGCACAGATGGTATTTGTAATCCTTAAACTCTGCACTTTGTTTGTAATAAGTAAATGATATTTTGGAGTGTACATTCAGCTCTTCAGTCACTCAAGCGATCCCCAAACAGGAAGCAGAATGAAAGCTGGTGTCAGGCCTAGTCAGTTCAGTAATAGAGAACCAAAATGGATGCCCAGGGAGCAATGTGTATGCTAAACGGGTCTCATTTATACTCCGAGAGGTCACCATGGTCTGCCCTTCATTAAATAGCCCTCATAACAGGCACATACTTCTGCCTGTTATGAATATGGAGGGAGAAAGCAATCTATTTATGCATCTCCTGGCACTGAGGCCAGCTAGAGGAGTGCTCCTTAAGAAGGGAATTATTAAAATAACAAGCCAGCAAATCTGAGTGTACTTCTGTAAAGGTTGTATCAAATGTCCTCCTCCCCAAGCATTACAGGCGATGGTTGGGTGTTTGCTGCAGGTGTTTTATACGCATAAATGTCACAGTCAAAGGTTCAAAATCTGGAGGGAACTAGACTTTTAATATTTGCACCATGTGAGCCTCATGGATTTGCCCCAATCTTACATCACATATATGTTCCAGATGGGAATGCCAGCCTCCTGGTAGTACCTGGGGAGTCCCCGGAATTACAGCTCATCTTCTAACTGCAGAAATTAGTTTCCCTGGAGAAAATGGATGCTTTGGAGGGTAGACGCCATGGCCTTGTACCCCACTGCGGTCCCTGTCCTCCCCAGGCTCCACCCACAAACCTCAAGGAGTTTCCCAACCTGGATCTGGCAAAACCTTCCCCCTCCAGTGGTGGCCAGGGAGAACCTAAATTTCTCCCTGAATGTTGGAGTTTTGAGTGATGTTATCTTGCTTCTGAAATGAAACTGATGGATTAGGAATGCTCCATTAGTCATTTTAAAATTTCTGAGTTTTAAACAAAGCACTATACAAGCACGGTTTGCTGCAGCTTTCAGTTCCTTCTGCTCATTTGTGAATTTCTGATATGCAATATAAACACTGATAAAACATGATGACAATTGGCCTTGATAAAATTGCACATATGATTCTGTCAGCACTCTGTGTGTGGTGCTTGCCAGTGTGCATATGCACATGAGCAGTGATAAAACAGCAAAAAGCAGTCTCAATGTGATTGTATATTTTTATTGTTTTGCATGGTGTTTTACCACTGGTAAGCATCAGCATATCAGCAAAACACTGCACAAATAGAATCATGATGCAATTATTTGTGTGGTCACACCAAGATTGCTTTTTTTTTTGCAGTGTTTTATCAATGCATGCAAGCATACATCAGTAATGTACAAAAGAGACAAGAATGAATTGAAAATGGTAACACACTGTGGGTACTCTGAGATTGGACTTAACTTTAGAAATTCTAGTTAAATTAGAATTTAGGAGCAGTGGAATGCAGGTCAGACTGAACTCATAGAACAAAGAAAAAAAAGAAGAGTAGGAATTGGTTTTTATACCCCGCTTTTCGCTACCATAAGGAGTCTCAAAGTGGCTTACAATCAAGCTCCTTGTGAGGGAGGTGGGGCTGAGAGTTTGGAGAGAACTGTGACTGGCCTGAGGTCACCCAGCAGGCCTCATGTGGAAGAGGGGGGAATCAAACCCCGTTCTCCAGATTAGAATCCTCCACTTTTAACCACTACACCACACTGGCTCTCAAGGAGCAAAACTGGAAGAAATCTATGCATCCTTTGCCTGTATTACCACATCATTAACTTCTCACACAGTGCTATCCACTGCCAGTGACATGAAAGTAAGAATCAGGAAGCCATGTGTCAAGATGACATCATGACACAGGTGATCCTACCCATGATGGGGGAAAGCGCGGAGAATGTGACATGGAGATCCTGTCTCAAGGGGGCAGCGCTGTGTGGTGGAAAACCTCTTCATACGTTATGTTTTTCAGGCACACTACTAAGATGTTAAAAGTGTACACCCAGATATGTAAATTATGAATGTGTATAGCAGGTGTTTGGAAATGTGTATCACGCAGGAGCTCTCATCAAGGGGACATAAATATTTGTAGCTCCCTGCTGAATATACATTTTGGGGGCTATCCCAGATTTGTTACTCTGTAAAGTTTTAAATGACTCTTATGCCTCAGGGGCTGATGGCTGCTTCCTTTGCTACTCCTGTGAATATGTGCAAAGGTGTGTACATTCACATATGATGAACATGTATGTGTGGATGGCTTTTATGCCAGAAAAAGCCAGTACACATCCAATGTTCCCTCTAAGCTGTGGAGTCTTGTGAGCAAAAATTCTACCTTGTGAGCTATTGGCATTAAAGTTGTGAGCGAGCGATTTGGCTACTGCCTCAGTTAGTTTGCTCTGGAGCCATCCTTCCTGAGCTAAGACAAAAATCTGTGAGCCGGAGGCTAAAAAACTGTGAGCTAGCCAGAGGTCATTTCGGGGGGGGATCGCGGGGGAACGCAGTTCCCCTGGGTGAGGTGCAGGGGGGTGGGGCACATGACGAAGCCCCGCCCCCTGCTTCCAGCCGCCCCGCTTCCGGCCCTCATTCAGCCAGGAGGAGGCAGGAGAAGAGGGAGGGTAAGTTGCTTCCTCCCCACCTCTCCCCACCCCTGCCTGCCTGGGGCCAGGGAGGGCCTTGGCAGGGCTTCCTCGCACTCCCGCTGGCCTTGCAGGTCCACCGCCGGGCCCCTGATGGCAGGGGGTGTGGCATATGCTAATGAGTTATGCTAATAAGTTTCCCTAGCTCTTTTTCTATGAAATGACCCCTGGAGCTAGCTCACACTAGCTCAGCTTAGAGGGAACACTGTACACATCTAATATCACATGTTTTGCTAATAAAGTACTTATCAGTTGAAGAAAAGGCTTTTCAGTCCACCATTAATCTTCACCAGTAAGTAACGTAATCAAGTGATGTGTGTGCATGGGCACATATGAACATGTTCTGTGCTAACTTTTCTGTCCCCCTGGCGTTTGTGATCTTGCCTTATGAAGAACGACATCATTTTCCTATATGTTCCTTTGACCCTTCTTTATGTGGACAGAATCCATCAGGAAACTCTGCAGAAACCTCGTGTAAATGAAGGGGAGCTAAGAACACCTCAGCATCTGAGTGGTAGCATTCCTTCTTCAGGGAAATGTACAATTTATGGTGTCTGGGAGACCACGAATATGAATGGGGGGGAGTCTTCCTCCTCCTCCTGATTCTGTGATGGTCTTCATCTCCACTGTAGTGGCTTGTCTGAAGAAATGCATTTTTTCCCCTGGGAGGTTTAAAATGAGCAAAACCTCCACTATGCATTTAAAAAAAAATTCCCCCCTCAGGGCAGAGAACAGGCTGGAAGGGAGGAAGGCAGTCTGGTTGCTTTCCAGCTTACCTTTATACAATGCTGATAACTCTAGCTGGAGAGGTAATGGGTGGGTCAAGATCGCCTCCCTTTTCTAAGCAGGGAACAGATTTGGAGGAATAAAATGCTAGAAGGGCTCCAGGAAGGAAACATCTTGGAGATCTCCAGGAAAAGCCTCTTTGGAATATTAGGATTGAGGGGTACAACTTGTTTAAAAGGAACAGACAACGAAGGGGGGGGGAGTAGCATTATATGTAAAGGAGGTATGTACTTGTGAGAAAATACATGAAACTGAGCATGGAAGTTCAGTTGAGAGTCTTGGTACAAATAAAAGGAGTAGGAAAGAATAATGATATTATGGTGGAGGTCTGCTATAGACCACCAAGCCAGGCAAAGGACTTGGATGAGGCACTCCTAGAACAGATTACGAAATTCTCATGTCTCTCAAGGGACGGGGCAGAGTGGTCATGGGAGATATCAATTACCCGGATATTTGTTAGAAGTCCAACTCTGCTAAAAATGAAAGGTCCAATAAATTCCTGACTTGTCTTGCTGACAACTTCATTTTCCAGAAAGTGGAGAGGGAAACAAGGGGATCTGCTATTTTGGGCTTGATTCTCACCGACAGGGAAGAACTGGTTGACGAGGTGAAAGTAGTGGGCACCCTGGGTAGTAGTGACCATGTAATTTTGGAATTTACAGTCTTTGGGAAGGGAAAAGCTGTATGTAGTCAGACATGTAGGTTGGACTTCAGGAAAGCAAATTTTGACAAATTTAAAGTTATGCTGGGTAGAATTCCATGGTCAGAAATACTTAAGGAGAAGGGAGTTCAAGAGGGGTGGGAGTTTCTTAAAAGTGAAATATTGAAGGCACAATAAATGATTCCTATAAGAAGGAAAAATGGGAGGAGCCTAAAGAAGCCAAGGTGGCTCTATAAACAACTTTCTAAAGATTTAAGAAATAGAAAAGACTCATTTAGGAAATGGAAGGAGGGCCTTATAACTAAGGATGGATATAAACAAATAACCAGTGTTTGTAGGGAGAGTGTTAGAAAACCTAAAGCTCAGTATGAGCTTAGGCTAGCGAGAGAAACTAAAAACAATATTTTTGAGAACTCTTGGAAAACAGGTGAGGTGTCAG
The DNA here is from genome assembly GCF_001447785.1 of Gekko japonicus. NCBI lineage: Eukaryota > Metazoa > Chordata > Lepidosauria > Squamata > Gekkonidae > Gekko > Gekko japonicus. The sequence continues at coordinate 196,399 of NW_015160280.1, read as the reverse complement.
AAGATTGGATGCGGGCAAATGTCCCCATCTTCAAGAAGGGGGGAAAGGAGGATCAGAGTAACTACTGACACGTCAGCTTGACAGCTATACCTGGAAAGGATTAGAACAAAATACCAGTCAGTCAGTCCTTGAGAAAGGATGGAAGGGGTTACTAAGAGCCAGCATGGGTTTCTCAAGAACAAGTCATGTCAGACTAATATATTTTTTTTGGATAAAGTTACTACCTTGCTGAATCAGGAGAATGCTGTAGACATAGTATATCTTGATTTCAGTAAGGCTTTTGATAAGGTTCTACATAATATTGTTGTTGACAAGTTGGTAAAATGTGGTTTGAATCCTATTACTGATAGGTATATCTGTAACTGGTTGGCAGATTGCACTCAGAGAGTGCTTGTTAATGGTTCCTCATGCACTTGGAGAGGAGTGACAAGTGGAGTGCCTCAAGGATCTTTCCGGGACTTCAACATCTTTTTGAATGATTTGGATGAAGGAACAGAGGGAAAGCTTATTAAGTTTGCAGATAATACTTAATTGGGAGGGGTACCAAATATGATAGAGTTAGGATACAGGATGATCTTGACAGGCTGGAAAACTGGGCTAAAACAAATAAAATGAATTTCAATGGGGATAAATGTAAAGTTGTGCATTTAGGTAGGAAAAATCAAGTGCATAATTATAGGGTGGGGGAGACTTGTCTTGGCAGTAGTATGTGTGAAAATGATCTAGGGGTCTTAGAAGACAATGCACTGAACATGAGTCAGCAGTGTGATGCTGTAGCTAAAAAGGCAAATGCAATTCTGGACTGTATCAACAAAAGTATAGTATCTAGATCACGTGAAGTTGTGGTATCTCTGCTCTGGTTAGATCTCACCTACAGTATTGTGTTCAGTTTTGGGCACCACAATTTAAGAAGGATATAGACAAGCTAGAACATGTGCAGAGGAGGGCAACAAATATGGTGAGGGGTCTGGAGACCAGGTCCTATGAGGAAGGTTTGAAGGATCTGGGTTATGTTTGGCCTGGAGATGAGACAACTGAGAGGTGATATGATAACCATCATCGAGTATTTGAAGAGCTGTCATATAGAGGATGGTGTGGAGTTGTTTTCTGTTGCCCCGGAGGTTTGGACCAGACCCAATGGGATGAAATTAAATTAAATTAAATGAGTTTTCGGCTAAACATTAGGAAGAACTTCCTGACAGAGTGGTTCCTCAGTGGAACAGGCTTCCTCAGGAGGTGGTGGGGTCTCCTTCTTGGGAGGTTTTTAAACAGAGACTAGATGGCCATCTGACAGCAATACTGATTCTGTGAACTTAGGCAGATCATGAGAGGGAGGGCAGGCAGGGTTGCATTGATGTTAAGTTCTCATGGTCCTTTCTTACATGCCAGGGAAATGCTGACTGCCGCTTTGGGCTCAGGATGCAATTTTATCCAGGCCAGTTTGTCCAGTGATCCCAGAGGTTTTTTGTTTGTTTGTTTGTTTTTTGCCATCTTCTGGGCATGGAGCGGAGGTCACTATGGATGTGTGGGGGGAAGTATTTGTGAATTTCCTGCATTGTGCAAGGGCTTGGACTAGATAACCCAGAAGGTCCCTTCCAACTGTATGATTCTATGACCTGGTTAGTGGGAGGGGAAATAGATTTATTTATTTATTTATTTTTTGCATTTATATCCCGCCCTCCCCGAAGGCTCAGGGCGGCTAACAACATATCGTTAATAAAACAATAAAACAATAAAACGATACAAATATTAAAATTACATCATAGTTTATAACTAATCTAAAGCAGAACTCTCTAAAAACAAGACGGTGGTCTTCTAGACGTCCCAGTCTAGAAGATATGATATGATAAAAAGTCCTTGCAGCAGTAAGGAGGTCGCTTGTCCTTGGTTGCTCAGTCCATGAGAGGAAGCAGACCTCTCCATTGGGAAGGCAGCCATTTACCATGTGCTTGCCTAAAGAGCTGGAGCAAGCTTCAAGGTAATGAAAACTCTGTAGAGACCTAAAACTCCTAAGCTAAGGAGCCTGTTCTATATTTTAACATCTGAAAGGGCATGTATAGAGAGAGGGACAGAGGATTTGCATTTTACCCATTTCTTTTGGAATCCCTTGCTCGATCTGGTAACGTGCTAAAAGTATGCTTGCGAATATTTTCTTTTTAATAAATACTTTATAACTTTTGATGCTGGTAGTGGTTCTTTGTACCACATAGACCTCCACCATCTCAGATACACTTTTTTAAAAGGAGTGCAGGGGGAAGGCATACAGTTGGCAAGTGGCTACTCCTCCAGTGGTGCACAAGGCTATAAACTGTCCCTGTGGTGACCCGGCACTGGGCAGCAGGAGACACGGAGGCAAGGACTCAGAACTTGGAAGGGAAGCTGGGAGTCCTGATCCTCCCAGCAGGCAATTCCATACGAAGGTCAGGTGGTGGTGGTGGGTTACCCAAGAGTGGAAGAAAAGCCTCTCCAGGTGTTGAGAAAAACCTAGGAGGGCCGGGTGGAATAGGGCCTGCAGGCCAGAGCAGGCACATTCCGCCACAGCCTGTATTATCTAAACCTAGATATACAGTACAAACAAGGATAGATCTCCCTCTCCGCACTCTCTGTTAGCTGTGCATGCCTTACAGTTATGAACAAGAGAGAACTACACGTTTTGTCTACCAAAAATCCATTTCGTTTCAGAGCCACCCTACGCTACCGAGAAAATGAATGTTAAGCAAAGTTTGCCTCGCTTTCAATAAGTAACTTCGGGGTGCTGCAGAACAGACGCTCCCGCCTTTCCATCCAGAGCGAGGTTTCTCTTCGCTGTCAGCGAGCATTTCACGTCTCGGGGACTTATTTATTCACTGGCACAGCTCCTAGCTGATCTCATCCCATAAACACCAAACTCTATTAAAGCAAAGTCCCACACTTTATTTTCAGCTTCTCGCAAATACCAGATGAGAATTCTGCAGCTTCTCACCTTGACGAATGAGCTGTAGAACCAGGCTTCAAAGAATACCGGAGCAAATAATATCTTTTGCCGTGTGCTTCTGAGAATTTCCTTGCTACTGCAGGCGGCATGCGACAGATAGCTACCTATTGGCTAGCCATATGCACCCAGCATGGAAGGGCAGAGTTCACGAGGAGATGAACAAAGGCCCCAAAGAAGCCTGCTGCAGCCAGCCATCCGTTTCCACAGTGAAAGGTTTCTTTTTTCCTCCCCCCCCCCCATAGGAAGGAAGCTTTGGCAAGCCAAACAGAAAATCTGCTCAGGCTGGGGCAAAAAGAGGGCAACAAAATCCGAGAGTTCAGAAGGCAACTCAGGAAAATGGAGAGCTCTGGGGAGTAGTGGAGAAAGGAGGAGGAAAAATGAGAAGAAAGGAAAATGAGGAAATAAATGACAAACTCTGTGCGGAAAGGCTGAGTCAGTGAGAAACTAGCAGGGGATCTAACGGCAGGGAAATCTATATTAACGGTGAGGAAGGGGGGGAGAAGGCAGAGGGGAAAAAAGATGAAAGGGGAATGGATTCATTTGTGAGCCACTTGTTAACAGCTTCAGCTGATGCCCCTGGGAAATATGAAAAGAATACAATAAGCCAGGAGACTGTTCTCTCTCTCTCCGTCTGTCTTATATTTGAGCTCATTTTCCCTCGGCAGGGTCATCAAGTGAAGGTCAGCTGGCTTTGATTCTAAGTCCACATTGTCTTGCTGATTTTTCAGGCCCCAAAGAAAAAAAAAGTTCATGATTTCATTGGTGTGTTGGTTTTCTTTTCAAGCTCTATAAGCGAATGCAGAAAGACTTTCCCCGTGTTCCCATTTAAGCCCCCCCCCCCAAATGTACACATACACCGTGCCACAACCTGGATCTCCCAAACATATCAAATGGAACACTGCAGTTTCAAGATCTCTTTCTAGTCATAGGATACAGGCCAGCCTGGCTCTGTTTAACACCCAGCTTGATTAAGAGTTCTGGAGAGCACTGACTTCTTATTATTTTGATTCGGTCTTAGTATATTACATGGATCTGGGCTTTCTTTGGGCCAATGCAGCTATTTGGAACTTCAGCCCATTAGGAAATTTCCTGCAGAAATCCAACTCTAACGTATAGCCACGTGAGAGACATCTGCAGCCTTGCATCTGGGAGACGCTCTCTTGTTATGTCTTCCCCCTAGGAACCAAGGGAAAGTGTCAACATGTTCCTCTGCTTGAAGGGTCTCTAAGTGCCTTTGTGGTTAGGAATTCTTGAGCACCTGTCAGTTTAGCTGATGTCCTGCTTTCCCCTCATGAGTGGGGAGTCCATTCTTTAGCATGTCGTTCATATGGCTTGCAAGCTGCTTGAGCCTGTTTGTCGTTACTTTTCCCTGCATACACTGCCCATAGAAACTCCCCAACTTGCTGGCACCACCTTGCCATTCTCTGTTGCCAACTGTTAAGAGAAAAATGAACAAACAAGTTAATCTAAACACAGCGTAATTTTAAAAAGTCGTACTGTTCAGCATTCACCTGTGTCCGTCTGATTAAGCTTAATGGCTGCTCATCTATCTCGATCTGCAGCAGTTAATGGATGCACATTTTTGCTTAGCCACAAGGAAGTGGTAGTTTTCTACTCCTTGACATCATTTAGTTACCTGGCCCTGGAGGGAAAAAAGATCTGTTTCACTTACTATGCAGATATAAAAGCAGCCACAAGGCAGAAGGAAGTGAAACTCTACTACCA
>NW_015160280.1:175842-191664 GCF_001447785.1 Gekko japonicus | reverse complement strand
ATGAAACAGATGGTGGGGAAAGAGATCCGAGGCTCAGATCACAAAATGATTGCAGCTGATCAAAGTGGTATGATCCCAGCTTCCCAAGTCCCTCCTGGCAACTGGTGCGGATTGGGGGGACTTACCAAGAGGAAGGCCCAGGCCATGTCACCGGAATTGCACAAGAAGTGACATCATCACACTGCAACACCATTGCGACGCTCTGGTATTTGGGCAAAAACTCTGGTAAAAATGGCTTCTACCATGGAGTTTTTGCTCAAATAACACAGCATTACCAAGATGACACTGATGTGATGATGTCACTTCCTGTGTGATGCTGGCCACATGGCCTGGGCCTTCTGCTTTCTCCTGGCAAATCCCTCCACCAGCCAGCTGATCAGTGGCTGGGGGGCAGGACCTGGTGGCAGGAGACCCCCACCTCCACTCAGGGGTCTTGCAACCCTATCCCTGCTAGTCATGTTTGCCGGGAAGCTCTTAGCATCCCTGTTGGTGATATCAGCAGACATTGCCCTGCCCCTCATCTGCGCTCAGATTTTTTTGCTTAGCAACAACCTCACACTACAGAAAGTAGGAAAGACTGCCATCATTAACAGGCCTAGAGGCAAAGGCTCAGGAATGGAGCTGTGCTGAATGTTCTCTGCAGCAAGGCAGCTGGGGGCTCTCTTCTTGAGCAGGGTGAATGCTTACATTACCACTCAGGAGGAAGGGGTCTCTTTGGGGCTCCTCTTGAGAGGTAAGGCACAGGGAGCAGAGAGCTTTCCTGCCAAAGCTATGCAAGGCATTTCCTCTTTAATATGGAAGAAAAAGCAAAAGAGACAACAAGAAGGGAATGGGTGCTAGGAGAGTTAGCATCGCTTCCAGGTTTCTCCCTCCAGTGGGGTGTCTCTTTTTCTCAGCAGCATGTTGTGCTTATCACTGGAACCAGCGCATCCTTCTAGCCCTGGCTATTACCACGTCAGTTACCCTTGACTGGGGAGGGAAGGCAGCATGATATAGCCCAGTCACACTTCCATTTGTATTTTTGTGATCCCCTAGGGTTGCCAACCCCTAGGTGGTTGTATAAATATAAAGACACTCCGTGAATGAATTACGAACACAAGCAGAAAAATTATATTGTATGAAACAATTCAAATGTTTTGAGCTAGGAACAAAAAGTACTTGATACAAAGGGAGAATACAATTGCAATTCATACAATATAATTTTTCTGCTTGTGTTCGTAATTCATTCACGGAGTGTCTTTATATTTATACCATCTCCTCCTGTGAGCTCTCATTTTTGATATACAACCTTCTAGGTGGTGGCTGGAAATCTCCTAGGATTACGACTGATCTCCAGGCAACAGGGATTGGTTCACCTGGAGAAAATGGCCACTTCCTCAAAGCCCACCCTCCTTGGGCTCCACCCCCCAAATCTCCAGATATCTCCCAACCTGGAGCTGGCTAATCTATGATTATACGTCTGAGTACCGCGGTGACTGAAGTCTTGCTCCCTCTTTGTTTCTAGAGCGCCAATCCTGCATCTGCCTGAGCTAGATCAGCATTCTGAGGGGCATGCTGGCATGAAAGCTTTCTGCATTATCTTTGGGCTGCTGGGGAAGTGCTCTCCTCTGACCTCTGACCTCAGCCCGTTAACTGCTTCCTTCTGGGTTGGGCAGTCCCCAAAGTGCAGTCGGCAGGGGGCTGTGCCATCAACAAACCCATTTCAATTAATATTAGTTCAATTAGCCTCCAACACAAAGGTTATTTCCTGCAATTTTATGGCTTTTCAATGGTATTTGCACGGGTATAATTCACTCCTGGCTCAGTTAACTACAGGAAATAAAACTGGCATCTGGGGTAATATATTCATTACTCCTCTCCCCTGGAATGTGCTGTTAAAAAGTCTCTTCTCCACACAGTTCTAACAAGTACAGATGACTTGTCGGGCTCTTCTTGGCAGCAATGTGCCAGGCTGAGCTGCCTGTTTGGGATTCCTGCCAGCAACCAAAAAACCCGCAGGTTAGTAAAGCTTCTTTTCAGAACTGGGCTGTTGCTTCTGGTTGAGCTTGTACTGCAAGAGTGCAGCGAGGGAGTTCCTCTGGCATTTCTGAACATGTTCTATGCACCCATCAACGGCTGCCAAATATGGCTTCCTGCACACAAGGCTACTGGGGGAAATACGGATTTCCGTACATTACATTAGGAGAATGATGTACCAATTGCCATAGTGATAAAAGGTTCCAGGAAGCAAATGGAGAAAATGCTGAAGGGGATATAGAGTTCAAGTCCAGTTTCTTCCACTGATGCACTGTGTGGCCTGGGGAATGGCCTTGTCTGTACTTCTCCATGAAGCAGTTTACTGAAAATTGTTCAGAGATTAGACATTTCTAAGTATAAATATTTACCTTGCAGTGGCAATTTTAAAGATATCTGTGGCTGAGGTTTCATTTTTTTGACACCCCCCTCCATTTTATCCTCACAACAACCCTGTGAGAGTGACTGGCCCAAACCACCCAATGACAGTGTTCCTCTAACACCGAGGAGACCCTATCCCAAGTCCAAAAATTTCTCACCGTCCCCCACAAAAAATGGGACTGGAAGAAATCCTCTTCTGCTGCACTGCTCTGCTGTGGAGGGAACCTTGGTAGTGGTGTGGCACCCCTGGGAATCGATATAAGTGCAGGTAAACCACAAGTGAAAACAGTCCACCAGTACTGGGGCAGGAGGAATGGTACAACAAGGTGAAAAGCCCTTCAAAAGCCAGGCAGGCAGGGAAGGAGGTGGTGAGAGGCACCATGTGGATCTCACTGAGATGGGCAAACAGGGACTCTGGTGCTCTTGCCCCAGAAATGGCTTGGGAAACCATGGACCAGAGGTCCTTATGCCAGACATACTGCACAGAGCCTAGGGATTGCTGGAAGTAGGGTTGCTAACCCCCAAGTGGTGACTGGAGATCTCCAGCTATGATCTCCAGGTGATAGAACATAAGAACATAAGAGATGCCAATGTTGGATCAGGCCAAAGGCCCATCCAGTCCAACACTCTGTGTCACACAGTGGCCAGAAATACCAGTGCCATCAGGAGGTCCACCAGTGGGGCCAGGACATTAGAAGCCCTCCCACTGTTGACCCCCCCCCCAAGCACCAAGAAGACAGAGCATCACTTTCCCCAGAGTCCCTATCTATACCTTGTGGCTAATAGCCACTGATGGACCTCTGCTCCGTATGCTTATCTAATTCCCTTTTGAAGCCATCCATGCTTGTAGCCGCCACCACTTCCTGTGGCAGTGAATTCCAAGTGTTAATCACTCTTTGGGTGAAGAAGTACTTCCTTTTATCCGTTCTAACCCGACCACTCAGCAATTTCATAGAGTGCCCACGAGTTCTTGTATTGTGAGAAAGGATCAGTTCACCTGGAGGAAATGGCCACTTTGGAAGATGAACTCTACCCCCTCCCCAAACCCCGCCCTCTTCAGGCTCCATCTCCAGATCTCCAGATATTTCCCAACCTGGAGCTGGCAACCCTAGCTGTAAGGCTAAGATCTGCACCTAACCTGACTAGTTTGGTTTGTGCCACCGTTAGACTATACAAAGCTGAATCGAGGAGGTGAGTCCTTGCCCCTAGAACAGACTCAGCCCTAGAGTGAACCTGCTCTTTATAAGCTTGGCTTTTGTGAAACAATCCTCGTAATTCTCAAATATATTCAGTTCTCTTATAGATGGGGAAAAATAACTTTTACTCTGCTTAGCAAAGAGGTTGCCCTTTCCTCTCAGGAAAGTGTGTGTCTGTACAAAATAACAAATGCAAACTGAACTAACTAATGGAAGAAATGTCAGGGATGGAGTGTCACCTGGCAGTCCTCAAAGACTTTAACAACTGGGCCATGAGCACTGGTGGATTGGAAGTGACACTCCTGCTAATCATGGAAATGAAGATGAATGTTGGTGGATTAGCTGGAGTAGAGGCGCTCCACCTGTGTCTACTATGTCAGTCCACCTGCTCTCCATCCTGTGCAGCTAGTCAGCTCTGTCAAAGGGCCTGGCCTTGATTGAACAAGGTCAGTTCCCCATTTCCTTGGTACTCTAGGATAGATCCAAGCAACCAGTTTTCTTCACTTTTTGCTTAGTTCCATTCTATTCATGCCCTCTTTGAACACTTCCTTGAGGTGACTGACCAACAACTAGTACTGTGGAACTGGAGACTGGACTAGATAGACTCTTTGTCTGATCCATTGGTATTCCATTCATGTTCTTGTTGTTACAGTTGACCTGCCGTGAGCAAAATCCTGTCTCCTGAGCTGGCCAAAAAGACATCAAGTGGCATCTTCCTCCCACACGGTGCACAATTGAGGTGGGCATTCAGAAATCAAAATCTGATCTGAACACAATCTGTTCATGGAAGGGTAACTAATCTTAATGACACTTCCTTCATCTTCTGGTTCCAAACGTATTAGGCTAGATCTGCAGACTTTGGGTTGCTGCAGACAGTGTCTCTGTCTGCACTCTGTTTTCAGTTTCTATTTCCTCCACACACAATTTTGCCAACTTGGGGTTGGGAAATTCCTGGAGATTTGGGGTTGGCTGAGGAGGGGTTTGTGGAGGGACTTCAGTAGGTTTAGAGAGGGGAAGGGAGGACTTCTGTGGGATGTAATGCCATATAGTCCACCCTCCAAAGTAGCCAATTTATCCAGGGAAACTGATTAGGGATCGGCATGAACCTAACTATGAAGTGAAATTTGTCACAAATTTTGCCATGGTCATGAACTGAAATTCATGACAGCTCCACCGTCACAAATTTCCACAAACTTTTAAAGCAGTTTGTGGTGGTTTGTGGATAGAACAAAAAGCAGTAAAGGGATTTCCTATCTAGTCCAGAAAGGGAAACAGCTGAGCAGTGGGGAGGCTTTTTTGGGCCTTCTTGTGCAGTCCCTTTAAAGAGACTGCACAAGAAGGCCTGAAACAGCTCAGTGGCAGGGAGCAGGTTGCTCCCTGTTGCTCATCTGTTTTGGGGGCTTTCTGAAAACCCTGTTTAAGTGGACTGTGGTCCCTTTCTATGGAGTTTGCGGGGCCACAAACTAGTTCAGCTCGTGAATCAGTGTCCCAGTTCAGTTTGTGGTTTGGTTTGTGGTTTGGCTACAAACCACATTTTTCCTGGTTTGTGCCCATCCCTAAAACTGATCTCTGTATGGAGATCAGTTGTAATTCTGGGAGATCTCTAGGTCCCACCTGGAAGATGCCAACCCTTTAACATTTCAGTTCTACAGAGCAGTAAGGAATAGCAGAGGAGCACAGTGTAGGGAGTGATTCAGCCGCTATTTGCCTGATAGTCAGATCATCCATCCAACCAAGCCTATGTTTGCATCACGTTGCAAAATTTCTGATATTTCTGTGTACAGTGTTTCTGCCATTGATATAGCTGGTTCACTGGCTTAGGGGGAGTTCCCATTCTATAGAAACTGGAACTTTCTTTGCCAGTGCAGAACCAGGCAAGTGGTTTGCTTGAAGGAGGAGGTAAAGGCAGAGTTTTCCCAATCTTCCACAGGCCCTGTTACCTTGAACCTCTGGACAGAAGCAGAGGCTTGGCTTGTATCCTCTGTGATGCAGAAAGCCTTCTGTGTCACTTGGCCAGGGTGGCCAAAGAGCCAGGGGCCAGCCTTCCTATACCCCATCCCCCTTTCAATAGGCAGCCCACCAGCTGTACAAAGTGGAGGCTGAGACTTTCATTCTCCCTCAAGTAAAACAAACAAGAACAGCCAGGGCACCTGAGAATAGAATCAGTTCTTGCCTACAGCAGATGATCTCTCTCCATCTAAAAGCAGCTTTGGGAGCTCAGGTTTGCCTCTTCAGAGGGGTGGGCTGTATTTATTTTTACAAAAATGAAATATGCAGGCAAAAAGAGCCAGCAGCCTCCCACACCTTATGTTGTGGTGCTTTTCTATATGAAGCTTTTAATTTTCTCCATGCCTGCTCACCAGCTTCTTTGTGGGCACCAATAAGTAAGGCACAGGCTGGAAGAAGCATACTTCACTGAATGCACGCAAGGTAAGATGCGTGTGCACGTGCAGGGTTAGCTCCCCTTGCCATCTCTTTTTTTCTTTAAGGAGTAGGGTTCCTATCCACCCACCAACACTACAGCAGGATCACAGTGGAGGGACAAGGTGGATGAAGAATGCTACATGCATGCTCTGCAAGGGAGAATTTTAATATCCTAAAAATGTCTGCAGTTTTAAAAAGAAGGCTGGGTGAAATCTATATTCCTGAGAATTTAATTCCAGTTGTTTGGGGATGGGGTACGTTAGATCTGAAAATGAGGAAGTGAACAACATGAGCTGAACACAAATAAAACTTTGGTGGGTCACCCTCGTGCACAAGTGGACCCAGCGTCCTTTTGCACAGCTGCTCACCCCTGCTGCATGAAGAAGCATGTGCGAACTGGCTGGCCCTGAGTCCCCAAGCGAACATGCTTCTAGGCCTCAATGATGCTTTATTTCCGGGTATTCTGGTAAAGCATCTCTTTTTGACTGTTTTTCTGATTGTTGTTAATGATCACCCTGGAATCTAACCTTTCCTGTGGGGATTATCCCATTTTATCCACCCAAAACACTGCACCAAGCATATTAGTTTCCATGAGAGGGGCTGGGATGTGCCTTGAAAAGTAAGCCAGCATCTTGGATGCATCACTGTCCTGTGCCCATCAGAGTGGGGATGCCTCATGTGGCTTTAATCTCTTCTCCCCCCTTTTCAACTCAGCAGGTGGGCAGTGAAATCATGCCCAGGGAGGAAGTACAGATGCCCCATGATTCCTTAATGCCACCCATGCTATAGCTGAAAGTTGCAGTGGATTCTCAGAGGCACCGCCATTGCCCAAAACAGATTCCAGTCTCTGATCCTTGACTGGTGGTCCAAAGGGCAGGGTTGGACACCAGTCTGCAACATTAACTGGACTGTCCGACACATGCAAGAAGATGGCTCTGGTAGCTGACTGAAAACATACATGTGGGTATATTTACTGTACATTCAGGGGAGCGATCCTCCAGTTTAACTTGTGCCCCCACCAATGCCAGTCTTCTGGGCAACACTCCTCTGGCTACTATCCCACCCTGGCTCTCATCAGGATAAAGAGGCCTCTCCTGCTTTTCCCAGTTGTTCCATTTTTTCCTTCGCTATCCATCTGCAGTCTTGGGGCTGAAAGCCAAAATGGCTCACCCCTTAGAACTGAGCAGGCCATCCTACAAAAATCCCGCTCCCCCTCCTGCACATTTGCCTAATGGTTTGTCAGAACGCTCAGGGCTTCCGATTGACACTATCAGGTTTATGAAATGCCATCGGCTTCAGACTTGGGGATATTGATGTGTGCCTGTATTCATAGCTCCATAAAACTAGTTTACGGTGTTATAATAACCTTAAATATGGGCTGTATTGGCAAGTGAGGGTTAGCAGTCAGGAGTGCTTTATCCACAGTGAAATACGTGCCTTCCCCTCTCCCCCCCCCACCCCCAGGCATCAATAGAGGATTCTTGATGGAGTCAAGTAAACAGATGCTTTCCTTCAATACTCTTCTCTGCTGTTGGTTCCAAATGTATCAATATATCTATTGGCATCTCCAGTGAATGAAGCATAAATCAGGAAGGCCTTTTTCCCCTTGAATAAGACCCCCCCCCTTATTAGAGCACTGCAATGCAAGATCTGGGGTGTTTGCTAACAAGCTTTGTAATCTGCAAGGCTAATAATAGCTCTACACAGGGGTCATTTCCTGCAGGAGCGCACAGGAGCGGAGCTCCGGCTGTAAAGAGCCCAGGGGGCGGGCACATGCAACAAGCCCCACCCCCTGCTCCCAGCAGCCCTCAGTCAGAGCAAGAAGCAGCCAGGTAAGTTGAAGAGCACCCCCCCAGCCCAAAACAGTCCAGTGGCACCTTTAAGACCAAGTTTTATTCAGGTACAAGCTCTCCCTCCTCTGCGAGGACAGATCTGCACATTCCCCCCCCCCAATAGCTAGCAATCCAAAACAGTCCAGTGGAGCCTGAGCGGTGGGTGTTGCCTTCTGACACGCTTCCGGTGATGTCAGGGGGTGTGGCATATGCAAATGAGTTATGCTAATGAGTTATGCTAATGAGCGCCTGCACCTCTTTTTCTGTGAAATGACCCCTGGCTCTACACCTCCTTCAGACACCTTTGCAAGACCAGTTGACATCTCCTGGAAAGAGAAAGCAAAAGAGACCAACATTTTATCCCGTTGCCCATCTGGATATCTGTGGCAGGGGGAGAGGGGGGATGCCCAGCATCTCCATCAGCAGACAGAGGAGAATTATGAGATCTGCCCAAGGGGTGGTGGTGGGAGCATTTTGTTTTGCTGCTGGGCTCCCTAGTGGGCAGGGAAAATGGGAAAAAAGTAATTCTGCATTGGTTCTGTTCTGCTCATCATTGTTAAAAGCACCAGTCACCACACACCCCTGCCCAAAGGTGCACACCTTCCCCATTGGCGTCTGGCAGCTGGTGAAATCTAGGGCTGAATACAATAATCCAGTTCCCACATGCAACTTGGTGTGATGTGCTTATAACCAGCCACGCAGTAAGCCATACACATTTTTTTACTGCACCAGAAGTCAGGGCTCTGTATTTAGGCGTTAATTGATCAAAATGCAAAATAAAAAATGCCCCATTCTTTAACACAGTTATTTTAACAAATCTGTTTTTTAAAATGACCTTCAGAAAACAGTAGAAACAGTTGTCAATCACAGACCATTTGGCACCTCACTGTTTTCACAGTTCACCTGGGGTAGTGAGGGTAGGATTGAGAGAGGAGAGAGTGAGTCAGTAGCCAATGCGAGTGGCAGGGACAGTGTCCAAGCAGCAAATATATACTAATTTTGCCACCAAAGAGGATTGCACTAACGGCTTTCTGCATTTCTCCATCAATCATTGCACCGTGTGACCTGGGAGGGCTTTTTGGATTATATATGTTGCAGTGATTCTGCCATTTCATTTCCCCCATGTACTGTGCATTTACATGTTGTTCTACCACATACATAGCTATGTTACTACTTCATGTATGACTGAGTTGTAGGTGACAGAGTGTGATTTGCCATTTGTGTGGATATGAAAGTGACACTATTTGTACTGTGAGGTTTTCCACAATTCCACATTACCTCTTTAGTGCTAGTTTAGTGTATTTACATCATGTCTTAGTGTAGTAACTGTCACACTGTCTGTGTGTGTTGTTGTGATATTTGCAGTGTACATGAATCAGATAGTAACTTCTGGTGCGTAACTGTCATGTGTTGGGTCCTGATCCTATTGCCAAAGCCCCAAATCCTGATGTCTGTTTCCCTTTTGGACCCAGAATAAGGAGGTGAAGGGACTGTCCTGCCATCCTAGTCCTTCTCTTCCCACCCAACGAAGGTTGCCAGCTCTGGGTTGGGAACTACCTGGAGATTTTGGGGGTGGAGCCTGGGGAGGGCTGGATTTGGGGAGGGGAAGGACTTCAGCAGGGTATAATGCTATAGAGTCCACCCTCCAAAGCATCCAATTTTCTCCAGGGAAACGGCTCTTGGTTGCTTGGAGATCAGTTGTAAGAGTGGGAGATCTCCAGGTGCTACCTGGAGCTTGGTAACCCTACACCCAACCTGCTCTTTCAGCATCAGGAGCTAGTTCCAAAGTATCCCACTTGGCCACTACCTCCTACCTTTTTGTAGTCCTCGCCCAACTTGATGTGGACCCAGTCAGCCTCCTGGTTGGCCTCACAAGAGGAGGTAGTCACCACCCAAGGGACCAAGAATGGCCAGGAACAGTTTTAATCAGAGCCACAACATTCTCCCCCCGCCCCCCATGCTCCTGTTAACCTGACTCCTCAGGTCAACCCCTTGGCTGCGAGAGAGATCTTTTACTTTTGCCTTAGGGAGGACATTGCTTCCAGGAAAGGAGAAGACCAGACAGACTTGTAATTTTATTTATAAGTTTAAAGTTTATTTTTAACTTAATTCTTAATAAAGGCCTTTCTCATAACCATCTCCGAAGGTTCAAAAAATTACATTGTGTGCATTTCTTCAGTTCACATTCTTATTCCATTATTTCAACTTAACCACTAATTAAGATAAGCGGGAAGCAGAATAGGAGTATAGTTTTACTAATCCTAATGTGAAGCTTGGGAGGAGGGATGGAGAATATCTTGCCATCTCTGGTTTTCCTGTGAGGTCCGAAGTGAGGCAGGAGAGAGAGTGCAGAGGCAATCTTCTCTTGACCTGACTTCCATTAGACTGTCTCTCTCTTCTTATACCATTTTCAGCCTATCTGCCCACCTTCGTTAATAACTGTCATGTGTTGGGTCCTGATCCTATAGTCAAAGCCCCAAATCCTGATGTCTGGTTCCCTTTTGCCCCCAAAATAAGGAGGCGAAGGGACTGTCCTGCCACCCTAGTCCTTCTCTTCCCACCCAACGAAGGTTGCCAGCTCTGGGTTGGGAACTACCTGGAGATTTTGGGGGTGGAGCCTGGGGAGGGCTGGATTTGGGGAGGGGAAGGACTTCAGCAGGGTATAATGCTATAGAGTCCACCCTCCAAAGCATCCAATTTTCTCCAGGGAAACGGCTCTTGGTTGCTTGGAGATCAGTTGTAAGAGTGGGAGATCTCCAGGTGCTACCTGGAGCTTGGTAACCCTACACCCAACCTGCTCTTTCAGCATCAGGAGCTAGTTCCAAAGTATCCCACTTGGCTACTACCTCCTACCTTTTTGTAGTCCTCGCCCAACTTGATGTGGACCCAGTCAGCCTCCTGGTTGGCCTCACAAGAGGAGGTAGTCACCACTCAAGGGACCAAGAATGGCCAGGAACAATTTTAATCAGAGCCACAACATTCTCCCCACTCCCATGCTCCTGTTAACCTGACTCCTCAGGTCAACCCCTTGGCTGCGAGAGAGATCTTTTACTTTTGCCTTAGGGAGGACACTGCTTCCAGGAAAGGAGAAGACCAGACAGACTTGTAATTTTATTTATAAGTTTAAAGTTTATTTTTAACTTAATTCTTAATAAAGGCCTTTCTCATAACCATCTCCGAAGGTTCAAAAAAATTACATTGTGCGCATTTCTTCAGTTCACATTCTTATTCCATTGTTTCAACTTAACCACTAATTAAAATAAGTGGGAAGCAGAATAGGAGTATAATTCTAATGTGAAGCTTGGGAGGAGGGATGGAGAATATCTCGCCTTCTCTAGTTTTCCTGTGAGGTCCGAAGTGAGGCAGGAGGGAGAGTGCAGAGGCAATCTTCTCTTGACCTGACTTCCATTAGACTGTCTCTCTCTTCTTATACCATTTTCGGCCTATCTGCCCACCTTTGTTAACCAATCCAAACCATTTCACGCCCCAGACCTTTGCCCATCTTCCATTAATATCTTGTTTTTCGGGGACTTTCTGTCTGGAATTTTCCCTCATGCTGATGCCCTTTCATAAGGCATCTTGCGCCAAATGTCATTGTGACTTTCTCCTCTGGGGTAGTTTTCTGGGTCTAGCAATGATTCAGTAATCCAGTTATTATCCAGGGGTACTGTCTAGGCTAAAGTTCCCCTTCCCCTGTAGCTCTTAGCTGCTCCCTGGCCTAGCAATCCTATGGTTCCTTCATCTAGAGGTCACAAACATAAATAAACCCCATAGTTCACAAGAGCCCCTTCCTTATTAGTATTTCCAAGCACATGTATAGATGAGCCCAAGCAAAGATGAGTCCTATAACCTCTTAAGGATCAAGAACCAATGTGATTCCTATGTTTATGCCTATTTGAACTGGCCTAGTATAAACTCTATGCACTATAATCTATCATTATGTTCCTATGTATAATATGTGTTATGTAGTGTTAGGAATATGAGTGTTATATAGTATTCTTGTGCATGGTGAGT
This sequence comes from Gekko japonicus, assembly GCF_001447785.1. NCBI lineage: Eukaryota > Metazoa > Chordata > Lepidosauria > Squamata > Gekkonidae > Gekko > Gekko japonicus. The sequence goes on along the minus strand of NW_015160280.1, from coordinate 179,804 downwards.
GGTCCTCTTTCCCATAGGTGAATAATTCTCAGGGGTCATTTCCTGCAGGAGCGTACAGGAGCAGAGCTCCGGCAGTAAAGAGCCCAGGGGGCGAGCACATGCAACAAGCCCCACCCCCTGCTCCCAGCAGCCCTCAGTCAGAGCAAGAAGCAGCCAGGTAAGTTGCAGAGCCCTCCCGGCCCCCCGGTCCAAAACAGTCCATTGGCACCTTTAAGACCAAGTTTTATTCAGGTACAAGCTCTCCCTCCACTGTGAGGACAGATCTGCACGTGTCCCCCCCCAATAGCTAGCAATCCAAAACAGTCCAGTGGAGCCTGAGTGGTGGGTGTTGCCTTCTGACACACTTCCAGTGATGTCAGGGGGTGTGGCATATGCAAATAAGTTATGCTAATGAGTTATGTTAATGAGCGCCTGCACCTCTCCTTCTGTGAAATGACCCCCGCCTATTATATGAATTAGATATATATCTTAAGCATTCTATTAAACATTCTATGAGCCTATAACAGCTAGACCCTTCAGTGAAGCCTGAACAGGGAGCTAATCTGTGAAATCTGTCTGCTGGCTCTGTTCCTATACTCCAGACTTCGAGGTACTCTCCAGTTAAGCCTCTGGGTGTTTCCTACTCAAAGTACTTTTCTAGTCAGTATTTCCAGGTACTTCCCAGGTTAAGGCTAGATCAACAAATGTTAATCAGGGGGTCTTTCAGGCTCATAAGCCCTCTCTGTATTAACTTAGTGGTGTTGTCCTTTGTCATACAAACAAACTGTTTACAGCAACCCCTTCAAAACCTTTTGTCCCACTTCAGACTCCAGTCGCTCTGCAAAGAAATCTGTTTTGCAAAAGGATTTCCTTTGGGATATATCAGTGCTATTTTCCACCAGCAAAAGAATTTGCAATAGTCTTACTGCTCCCAGCAACTGGGTAAAATGGTCATTTGTACACTGAAAAACAAGCCCTCTTTTAAACCACAAACAAGCTAGTAGCTTTGTTCAGGCCTTCTCATTCAGAGTCTATGTTAACATACAGAAAGCAAGAGCAGTGTCGTGAGTACTAGGTCTGCTGAGGCTGACTACTCCTCAGATGAGGAAGAAGCAGGGAGCAGCTCAGCCTCCTCTGGAGTCAACCCAGAAGAAGAACCCTCAACTATACCTGAGGAGGAAGAGTCCCCAGCAGCTGCACAGGAGGTGCAGCCAGAAGGAGAGGCTGATCCTGAGCCTGGCCCAGCACCCCCAGTTGCAGACACCCCAAGGCCAGACCCCTTGCCTAGTTCTCCTGAGTGCCCCAGATGTAGCGCACGCCATAGGCTGACTATGAAGGAGCGAAGAAGGAATGCCAGACTCCAGCTCCTGCCGTGGCAGAGGGAAGAGCTGTAAGCCTTTGCAGACTCAATCCCAGGGGAGGAAGGACCTGCTCAAAAGCACTCAGTGCACCTGGCTCAACACCAGGAACTTTGCTCACTCAGACCTGCTCCTGCGTGTGTGTAGCAGCCGCGCCTTGTCCTTCCTTGCAACCTTGAATTGACTTCCTGGCTCTTTGACTTTTGGCTCTGACTGACCTTGATTCTGGACTGTGTTTACAAGCTTCCAGTGTGTGGTCTCTGTGGCAGCCAGCCAAGACAGCACAAGCATATGGGAGGCAGACATAACCTGAAGTCCTACACTCCCCAGCTCAGGTCTGATGGCCACCTCTCAGCTGACTGGCAGACAGGGAGCCCTTTAAAGGGCCAACAGCTGTCAAAGAGTTATGAAGCAGGCCCTCCCTTGCTGCAGCTCTGCGGGGCTGGTGCAGGGAGGATAAGCCGCAAGGCTGGTTTGCCAGCTGAGGAGGAGGTGGAGAACCGGGCCTCCCTTTGCCTCCTGAGCATAATGCAAACTGCACACTCATTCACAGGGTGGATCTGTGTGTCACACACTGTAATGCCCAGGGCCTTCCAGCAGCTTCCTCTGAATTCCGTTCAGGGCTGGCTCCAGGAGCTTCTGCGCCCTAGGTGAGGTGCAGATGCTAACCTCCCGGTGGGGCCTGGAGACCTCCCAGCTGGCCGCCTCCTTGCCCACCCTCTCCACCCCGCTCTACCACGGAGCCATGGCCACTCCCCTAAGCCTGTAGCCTCGAAAACCCTAAAGGGTTGTCATAAATCAGCTGCAACATGATGGCACTTTCCACCACCACCAAACAGCTTAGATGCACTTTGGAGAGACAGTGCAGTGTAATGGTTAGTATGTTGGACTACGAACTCGGAGTCCCAGGTTCCAGTCCCTCGCTCTGCCAAAAAGTTTGAGAGGGAAGGGCGACAGGCGAGCCGGGGCTGCTGCTGCGCATGTCCAACGGGTGGCGACTCAGCCCCCTCCCCTTCCTCCCCCACAGTTCCAGGGATGACTAGTTGGTGAAGGAGCAGCCAGCGATGGGGAGCGGGAGGCAATGAGCGGGAGACTCCCCCCCTCCGATCGATCCCGCTTCCCGAGGAACAAACTGGAGTCAGTTTGAATGATGTTGAAGTTGGCCCTGATTCCATTGTTTATCCAGAAGCATTCAGTTCGCCTAGTGGGTGAGCTGGCCCTGATTCCGTTGTTTATCCAGAAGCATTTGCACTCATTATCAGCATTAGGCGTGCCCCTTTACGTGCAATGTGGATAAGGGGTATAATCCCCGAGAACCCCTGAGAACATCCCACTTAGAAAGGGGTACATCTATTAAAGTTGCCGGCGGAAATGTATTTCCCACGAAAACAAATGGAAATGCAACAAACAGCATCATTAAATTAAATTAACACAGAGAACAACAAAAATAAAGAAAATGAGCTCTTAAAAAAGTAAATGAGCCCAAAGGAGATATAAATCCACATTTTGAGCACATTTGTGCTGGAAATCCAGGGAAGTTGAGGAAGTGATTGAATTCCCCTTAGGGCTGTGCATTCAGAACATAACTAATCAAAATCCAATCCAAAAACGCCCTGTTTGTTAGCCCTGGAGGAGTGACTAATCCAAATCACCTCCAATTTTCAGTAAAGAAGAAATCAAATAGGGCACGTATAAATATTATTTTTGGCAATCATGCCTATAGTGAAAAAAACTTCTTTTTCTTTCCATTTCTCTGGGACAGTGAAGGACGAGACCAAGTCAGCACCTATGCGTTTTCCCAGCCAGTCCACTCCACTCTGCTCATGTTTCTCTTCTGTAACAGCAAGTGTTTCCCTCCAGGCTCTTGACAACACTTTCATGACAGGGTATGTTTGCCTGAGCTCTTATGTTATCTGGGGTTGTGTGTGTGCTGGGTAAGGAGAAGCAAGGCTTTGCTGTTGGGATAGAGGCAGAGGTCCAGACTTGAAGCCCATCCCCATGACAGACAGCCCACCTCCCCTGCAGATGGGAAGGAGAGAGGTTTACTGCCTCCCCTGATAAGCCAAACACGTCCACACAAACACGTCCAAACACAAGATCAGCAGTGATGAAGGATGATATCATCTCTCTAAAAGAACTATAGATTTGGAATCTCAGGTCTCCTTGACATCTTCAGTTGTAATTAAAACAACTACCTGTGGTGGGACCTGAGATGCCTGAGTCTGCCTAGTCATGTGGAAAGCTGACATCTTTGTTGTTGTTTTGCTTTGTTTTCAATGGAGGGGGAGCATGAAAGAGACGGGAGGCAAATCCCACCCCCCCCTTATATCTCTCCATTATGAGCTGGGCTATTAGAAGCAATTTCCCCCTCCCAATCTGGTCTGCAAAGAATCATTTTAATTGCCTCTAGAATGTATGTATTTGTTTGCATTTATTTAGATAGTTATAACCTACTTTTCTCCCCAAAGTGGCTGACAACATCACTTTATCCTTGTAACAAGAGCCAGTTTGGTGTAGTGGTTAAGTGCGCGGACTCTAATCTGGGAGAACCGGGTTTGATTCCCACTCCTGCACTTGCACCTGCTGATGTGACCTTGGGTCAGTCACAAACTCTGGCACAGCTGT
>NW_015160280.1:153786-175787 GCF_001447785.1 Gekko japonicus | reverse complement strand
TCCTAACAACAACCCTGTGAGGTAGGCTAGGCTGAGAATGTGTGGTTTGCCCGTGGTCACCCAGTGAGCTTCCATGGCAGACTGGGGTTTTATTTATTATTTATTTATTTATTAATTTCGATTTACTATCCCGCCCTAACCCCTGGGGGGTCTCTGGGCGGCTTACAGAAGGTGCTAATCACATTTTTACAGAATCTAACCTAGGGCCACAATATAGGGGTGGTGACTACCCTACCAGGCACCCTTTTTCTTGCGGCGGATCTTCGGTCGTTGTCTTGTTCTTGCGGGAGGTAGTCGGCGGCATCCTTTCCGGTGCTGGTCTTTGAGGTTCCTTCTTCCGGCTGTAGCGATTCCATTTCCGGGCCAGGACCACTAGCACTTCCGCACATGCCCCGCTGCGGCCTCTGTCCTGATGAGGCTCCGGCCTGCTGCGTTGCTCCGCCTCCGCGCCAGTTGGTCCGGCCTCCTTCGCTCGCTCGCTCGCTCCTTGCCTCGCCAGCCACCATTTTTCTCCATCGCCGCTGTCGCTCGCCACTCACCGTTCGCCGCCGCAACACAGGGACGGGTGCCCCCCTGCTCTAGTAGCAGGCACCAATTAGTCTAATCGCCCTTTAATGGGCTTTCGAGCCGCTGGATGGGTGGGAGCTGGGACATAGGGCCGGGTGCTCTGGGTCTCCAACATCCTAGTTGAACCAGTGGTAGAGCCTCTCCTTGGAATGCAGAAGGTCCCTGGTTCAGTCCCACAACATCTCCAGTTTAAGGGGATCAGGTGTGTGTGAAAGATGTGAAAGACCTCCACCTGAGACCTGGAGAACTGCTGCCAGCCTGAGTAGACAATGCTGTCCCTGATGGACCAAGGGTCTGATTCAGTACAAGGCAGCTTCATGTGGGTGCTCATTGCACCAAGCTCCCTGAAATCTGGGAGGATGGTTCTTTTTGTTGAAAGAAACAATCCCAGAGACATTCATTCCAACTGAGTGTATGTGTGTGGGGGAGGGGGACTTACAGGTGGAACTATTTCCCATTGAAACAAATGGGGACATGACTGGAGTGCAGTAATGACTTTGACCACACCTCAAGGACATTAAAGAATCCAGACAAAATGTTATTGAACCAATAGAGCCAAATTGGGACCGGAATAAAATTTCTGTGTGCTTCACCACATCTGATGGGATCTTAGAGCTGACCGACCATCTTAGCATGGTATTAAACAGCCATCCTCCACTACAGTAAGTTGTAGGCCTAAGCCAAAACTGTCCATTCAAGTTGTTTTGCTTTTGTAGTTGGAAACACGTCAAGTTGCCTTTTTCATGGCCCCAGCCCTTGAAATGTTCCCAATTTTTCATCTAAGTGCTGGATATAAGAAGAGCCCTGTTGGATCAAACCTATGTTCCTTCTAGTCCAACATCCTGTTTCACACCCTGGCCAACCAGCTGTCCTGGAGGGGCAGAAAACAGCATAGAGGCTAAGGCCTCCCCTATGCTGCCTCTGAGCCATTGGTGTTCAGAGGGTGACTGCCTCTGAATACAGAGCTTCTCTTTAGTCTCCATTGCTAATAGCTATTGATGGATCTATCCTCCACGAACCTGTCTAATCCACTTATAAAGCTCGTGGCCATCACTACATCTGCTGGCAGTGAATTCCACAATTTAATTACTTGTTGAGTGAAGTATTTGCTCTTTTCCACCCTTTTTGTTTGACACAATATACTGTTCACGGGGAATGGTATAGGAAGCCCTAAAGGGCACTTGTTTGAGGCAGCTGTGCTAGCCAGGGTCAGGCAGAGTTCCACCCACACCAGAATCCAGACCAGAACCACAGCTTCCAGTACAGATGGAGGCCTTTCCAGACCTAGCCCAGGACCTGTCACTTTCTAATGGATTCCAAGTAGATGTGCTCTTAAGCCCAAATGGTGTCATGTCGTGAGAATATCATGATCACGGGGGGGCTGACACTGAGTGGGCTCTTTTGCCTACCTGCAAACAAATTGAACATATCTGTTGTAGAAATGTTGCCTTTGTGCATGCGCAGAAATGCATTGGTACATTGTGGGGCCAGTAGAGGCAAATAGTTGAAAATGTCTCATGTTAGCCAACTGATGGAGGCTCTTTTCCTGGTTTTCAAGTGGACTCACTTTCTACTACAGCTGTGCAGACTCCCCCCTACCCTGAGGAATATTGTCAGTCTAAGGGGCCATGAATATCCCAATGCATGTTTATTCAGAAGTATGCCTCATTGTGTCCAATGAGCTTACTCCCAAGCATGAAAATCTGTAGCACCCCTTAAATCCTTTGGAAGTTCTCCCCAAGTTTGCTGTAGGCAAAATCCAGTGGCAACACTAAAGATCCAACTATACACTGTGACATTGGGGTTTCCGTGGACAGAGTTACTGGCAGTTTTAAAATTTAACTTTCAGGCATGTAGGGCTGCAATTTGGATCACAGTGAAAAGGGAGGAGCTGTTTAAACCTTCCCCCTGTACCCTTCCCCATCCTGAAATGCCCCTGGAAAGTCTCTGTTTGCCCTGTTGGGATATAAATACAAGTGCCCACATCAGTCCCACCAACACTGACATTTAACCAGATTATGCTTCTGCATCATGCTGAAGGAGAGAACAGGCAGGCCGCAGGTCTTGCCCCAACCCATTCCCCAACTCAATTTGCAGCCCTGAAGTCTGCAAATCCTTCCTCCCTTACGATGTGATCTTCCCCGAATGACAATGAAGTGCATCTGCTAGAGCTCTCAGCCACTATGAGGACAGGTTTTGAGGCAGCCTTCAATCCCTGTTAGCTTTGTTGAGCCAACAGTAACGAGAGCTGAAACAACATTTGCAAAACAAATTGATACCTGGCAATGAGAAGTATGAATGCATTTATTTCTGTTTAACGATAAGCCATCACGCCGTAGATCTTTTCTGGCTGTTGTTTTTTTTTTTGCAAAGGTCACTACATTATAAAATTGTTCCCATCCATAACAAAGCTGCTTATCATGGAATAATTAACACTTGTAGCATCCAAAGCAAATATTGAAAGCAGAGGGAAGGATTTCTGAAGCAGGAACTGGAACGTGCACAAAGAAGGACGGAGAGTTATAAATAAATTTCAAGCTGCAAATCTTTGCCCAGCTCTCTGCTGATTTTTTAAAGGTCCGCTCAGGGTCCTAAATAGATCTGTATAAATCTCCAGAGTAGGGTTGCCAACTCTGGCTTGGGAAACTCCTGGAGATTTGGGGGTGGAGTCTGGGGAGGGCATGGTGAGGGATCTCAGTGGGTTATATTGCCCTACAATCCACCCTCCAAAGCAGCCGTTTTCTCCAGGGAGATTGATCTCTGTAGTGTGGAGACCAGTTGTAATTCCAAGCGATATCCAGGCCAAACCTGGAGGTTGTCAGCCCTACTCCAGAGGTCTGCTTGGGTGGCGCACAAAGTTAAAACAAAATGAACAATAAAAAGGCAAAATGAGAACTATCAGTAGTAAAGCAAGCCAAAAAGGCAAGCTGTGGGGCATAAAAACAGCACAAAACAACATTCAGCACTCAGGTTTTTCCAGGAGTAATTCTGCTCCTTCCTTTTAAACAAATCAGAACAAGGTAAAATGAGACCTCAGTTCAGGTCCCCATTCAGCTTTGGACAAATTATCTTTCACCAACTTTGCAAGGCCTTGCTTGTCTGAATAAAATGGGATAAGGCCAACACGTGCCAACTTAGGGGAGAGGCAAGATGCAATTGTGGTTACAACTGGTACCTTCCGGCCAACGAGGGCTTGGATTCACTTCTTGGAGGTCCTGGATCAGGGGAAATAAATGTTTAAGGGTACTGTGCCCTGTTGTTGGGCAGAGCCTTCTCATCAGAGGGATAAAGGATCTTCTGGCACCGCATCCTCCTTTCCACAGACATCACACAGTGCTCCTGGGCTCTTGACGCCTTGGAAACAAGAGGCCCGATAGAAAGGGGTTCTACCCCTACCCAGGCAGGCTATTGCCCAAGGGCTCAGTAAGAATCAACCAGCTTTGAATGTCCAGAGCTGGCCAATCAATGTAAAGGTAGTGATAGAAAAGCAAGTGTCATATTCACTTTAAGCTTTGAATGTCCAGAGCTGGCCAATCAATACAAAGGTAGAAAAGCAAGTGTCATATTCACTTTAGTTTATGTTGCCCTGAAATTATTTGATAAGTCGGGTTAGAACAGATAAACGGAAGTACTTCTTCACCCAAAGAGTGATTCACACATGGAATTCACTGCCACAGGAAGTGGTGGCGGCTACAAGCATGGACGGCTTCAAAAGGGAATTAGATAGGCATATGGAGCAGAGGTCCATAAGTGGCTATTAGCCATAAGGTATAGATAGGGGCTCTGGGGCAAGTGATGCTCTGTCTTCTTGGTGCTTGGGGGGGCCAACAGTGGGAGGGCTTCTAATGTCCTGGCCCCACTGATAGACCTCCTGATGGCACCTGGTATTTTTGGCCACTGTGTGACAGAGTGTTGGACTAGATGGGCCTTTGGCCTGATCCAACATTGGCGTCTCTTATGTTCTCTTATGTTCTTATGTTCTTATGAGACAAAGTTTTCAGCTAAATATATTGGACGGCTTGTCTCTGGGTTTTCACATACCCTTAGCCTCTACAATCACCTCCAGGACATTTTTAGCTGATGCTCTATTACTTACTTCGTGGGGATCAGGCCATTTTTTTTTCAAGTTCGTTGGTCCAGTTTGACCATCCCTATTTTGGTTTTGCTTCCCTCTTACACGAAACAGAACTGAGAAAAAGAAACATTAAAAATGAACCTTTTGAAAATGTTAAGAATCCGATACACTGCTCAATTGATAAATAATAACCTGAGGCAAAACGCTCCTGAATGAGACCGATAAAAGATAACAGATAAACTCAGCTGTGCCATTTCCAAGGGCCCGGTGAATACAGGATGTGTAAATGTATATTCAATAATTAGTGAGCAGAATAAATTATAGAGCTGAACATGAAACTCAGAAGACCAAAAGTCTTCTTCCGATGGGCAGCCAGTTAATGAAGCATGAAGCCCGTGAAGAAGGGAGACTGCCCAAGGCGCTTGAGTGCGGGACCAGCGTTTCAGGGGGAAATTTCTCTGCCCCGGCTCTGCAAGGGGCAGTGAGAAAAATGAGTGGGAGGCAAGGTAACATTTGGAAAGTGAGATTTATTTGCTAAAAAGGAAACAACAAAATTCTAAGTAGGGCCATTTGTTAGTAAAAATAAATGAATAGTGGGATATTTGGATATCATCGTGTTCTGCTTCCTCAGATTGTTCTCCATCTTCCTTGCTTGGTGGCAGTGTGGGTGCTGGTGTTTGCCCCCCTCCTTTGCCCTCAGGTCTCCGCCTGTGGCTGCCATGTGTCAATCCTTGGACCTTCTGGACAGCAAGGAGCTCACCCTGTGGCATGTAAATAGCCATATATACCGGAGGGACTTCACATCCTTCAGACATGCCCAAGGCTAGGTCCAAACAGATTACCCTGGAGACACCGGAAGGCATCTCATTCTGCTCCTCTGGCCTCTTGGCTCTGACTTTGCAAGCCCAGAATCAGAACTGCAGTTCTGTTACCTCCCCCAAATTGGCCAAGACATTCACTCGCCTGTCGGCTTCTGACCAAGGATGTGGTTGGAGGACCATCTGAGAGGCCGGGGAGCATGGCTCCATGCCAGGCGACACATTCTCCCTCTGCATTCCTGCCATCTAGCTGATGAGGGGGATGGTTGGAGCACTCAGCACCGCTCCTTGAGAACTGAGTTGGCTTCCAGTCACAGAATCTTCCCTGACCCCGAACAGTCTGAGACAAAACACTTACTAACTGATATGGCTTCTTGCTGTGGGCAGAGTCCTGCTCAGGATTGGTCCTCCAGGCCACACTCAGCACCCGTCCCCCACTGGTGCACGGCCTGGCTGGGAAATGACATTTCTAACAAAACCCAGCTTTGGCACACAAGCTGCTGTTTTCCCTCTTGGACTCTGTTTTTTCCTGGTTTACCATAAATTAGCGGAAGGTTGCAGAACACAAGGCAGGCCGCAGACAACTGACTGCTGCCCACAGTTTCCTCACGAGGTGGGCCTGCTAGCTGCTTAGCAAGGGGAGGAGGAGGCATCTGTCATTGCACAGCAGGGCCTAGGCAGGGACCAAGATGGCCCTCTTCTCAGCCTCTCCTTCCCTCTGCAGCTCATGCTCAGTCCAGCTTATTCTGCAAAGACCTATTTCTTAGCCTAGTTTGGCACCTTGTCCCTGGCTTTCATGTCCCTCCTTTGTAGATCCAGTCCCATCCTGTGCCCCTGCACAATAAAAACCTAACCAGGTTTTTTCTCCCTTCAATGCTGCACGAGTGGTGGGTCTTTGTCTTGACTGTTCTGTTTTGGGGCAGCAGGACCATGTTGCTAATTGTCCTGCCAGGCTGGCCTTTCTGTAACATCTCTGCTCAGGTCAGTCTCTTTGCTTCCCCCAAACTTGTCCTGTACTTTCCTTTGAATGCAGCAGGGAGTTGTCATCCCACCCACCGCTTCCTTCTATTTCTAGGACTTTGCATCTTTCACCTCCTCACCAAAAAATCTGTTCGCATTGCGAAGCTGGCTTTTTATTTTCTGCATCTTTCCTCGGAGGCTGCCTTATCATTGGCTGAGCTGGTTGTGCTGGAGAGCAAAGCCTACCCTCTTGGAGTGGTTCTGTGCCCTCCTCCACCCAGATCTCAGAAGTCAATTAGCATTGATTAGCATAGCAGAGTGTCAGAGGCCAGCTGTCATCTCCCGAGCTCAGTTCTCTTGATGGTGCAAAGGCCCCCTTCTCTCTTCCCATGGGATCAGTATTCTATCCCAGACTATGTTTATCAGCACTGCCATTGGGAAAGGTTAGCATGCTGTGTGCTGGCTAATGGCAAAGCTGTTGTCAGGCCCCCAAGAATGGTAAAGGCCTGGTGGCATCTTATTCTCATTTTACACAGGGAGGCCGTGTGAGGGGGTCTTGGTTAGCAAGCACTGAGGCACAAGCCCCACCCATAGATCCTGGAACTAGCAGGGAGGACACCCAATGGTGGGAATGTGTGCAGCAACTAGCCACACCCTTTCCCAGCGATCCTTCCCCTATAAGGTTGCCAACCTCCAGGCGTGGCTGGAGATCTCCTGGGATTATAACTGATCTCCAGGTGACAGAGATCAGTTCACCTGAAGAAAATGGCCACTTTGAAAGGTGGACTCTATGGCGTTGGGTTCTGTTATTAGAGAGTCAACATGGAATGTTTCCTTCAAGAGTTGATGAATAGTAACTGATAAGAATTGTGATTGCTACATGCTCAGATAAAGCAAATATTGTGAAACAAATTGTTTACATTGCACAGCATTCGTTAGCGTGTGAGCGATAACAGAAGAGAATTTTCTACAGAATTACTGCAGTAAATGATTTTGCAACATATCTTTATTGACTTCATTATTTTTGTCATGGATGTTGTTTTGGAATTTCAACCTCCAGGTGGTGTAGGGTTGCCAAGTCGTGGCGGGGGATCGCATGTCTTTGCAGAATCCCTGCCGCGGGGACGGCGAGACGCGTTGCACCCGCTGTCGCCAGGATATGACGCTACGCGTCGCTCTGGCAATGGGGCTCCAAACAGCCGCATTGCCAGAGTGACGTGTAGCATCATGTCCTGACAATGGCGGTGCAATGCTTCTCGCCTTCCCTGCAGCAGGGATTCTGCAAAGACATGCGATCCCCCGCCGCGATTTGGCGGGATTTGGGAGCCCTAAGGTGGTGGCTGGAGATCTCCTGGGATTATAACTGATCTCCAGGTGACAGTGATCAATTCACTTGAAGAAAATGGCAACTTTGAAAGGTGGACTCCATGGCATTTTACCCATCGAAGTCCCTCCCCTCCCCAAACCTCGCCCTCCTCAGGCTCCACCCTCCAATTCTCCAGGTATTTTCCAACCCAGAGCTGGCAGCCATATCACCCTACCTTTCCCCTCCTTTGTTCCATGCGGCCATTCCTCAGGCTCCTGCCTCCTTCACCTCTTCTTTCACTTCACAGCCAAGAGCGGCTAAGATGGATGCTTATCCTGTAAACAGTGATTATGGTGAAAAGCTGTGCCTTTGTGACATCAGCAAGCGCTTCATTCGATCTCCAGGTGACAGAGATCAATTCACTGAGCATGTGATTATGGTGTGCCTTTGTGACATCAGCAAGCACTTCATTAATTCCCACCCTCAGTTCTAATCCCTTGGCCCCCTTCTGTATTGTAGAATTAGGGGTGGGGAATGGTGACCACTAATCTCACAAAATAACAGCATTTCCCTAAAGCAGGGGGAATTAGCTCTGTTCTCATAAGCTGATGATCCCAAATGTGACTCCAAGGTGACCAGGGAGTTTCTTGGTGTGTTCATTCGGCTTCCACACCAGTCCTGACCTTGTGCTCCTTCCTTAACCCTTTCCAAGTTCTCTTTGTCTGCTTGTCCTCCTGTGCTCTGTTCACTTGCCTTCCTTTTCTGCTCTTTCCTTCGCCACCGGCCCCTTTCTCTGCCTCTCTTTCTGTCTGGAGTGTCTCTTTCCTTCACCCTTTCCCCACATCAGTTCTCCAGCCAGCTTCAAGCTGTGCTAAAGATGATGGGAGAATGGTTGCAGTGATGTTGATGTGATTGGTGAGGGAGTGGTAGATGTGTGTGTGTGTGTGTGTGTGTGTGAAGGGTAATGGGTGCCTGAGCTCACAGCTTAACTCAGTTTGTCTTCACTAGGGCTCCATGTTTGCTCAAAACGGCCTCACACAATAACAGCCCCACCACCAGTAGACTGGAAAGGGGTGAAGAAAAAGGACCCTCACCATGAGAAGTGAAAGTAAATACAAGAAAAGATCTAAGAAATGAGGAAAGTGTAGGAGTGTGAAGAGGGGAAAGATGAGAATGGAGGATTCACACATTCCTTGAGTCTCAGCAGGGGAAACCCACCCACCTTCCTAGCACCAGCCATGTCAAATAGAATCCATTGTGCATAGGTTTACAGACTCCACAGTATTGGCATCCTTTTGATTTCCCTATCAGAGAATGACGTGCAGAAGGCAACTAGGGCCACCGACTGCAATTCATTGGAATTGGAGAAATAATAGTAAGCTCGGGCTGTGTTGGGAATTAAGTTTCCAGCATGGAATTTGCAATGTACATTTGAATGTGCAGGCCTGGGAAGAGCATGAGAAAAACATAGCATGTAGTTCGACCCAGAGGTGTAGGACATTCTTTGAGAGGACAGGAATGCTCCAAGTCTTTTGTCAGCTCTATGCACGGCTGCTTGTCCCTCGTCCAAATGAGGCGTGGAGCAATTTCTCTGTCGAATCAACAGGGACAGATCATGCATCTGCTGCAGGAAGCTAATTGCAAAGAGTCATAAAACACAATATTCTTTGGATCCAAATAAGAGGCAGTGCTGGCTGGGAGCGACATCATATTGCTCCTTGAAAACAGGACACAAGTCAGGAACCTGGCTGCTGACGAGGCCCCAGAACCAAGTTCAGGGTGCCTGGAGGAGACAGATCTTTGGGAAGATGAAACAAAGGAGGGTCTCATCTAATGTCAAAATATGAATATCTGGTGAATGTTGGATGTCACATTTGTGGAAGGCAATTTAGGGAAGCTAATCTGTTCCAGCTCTGAAATAGCCAGATACTCTGCCCTTCCCAAAGTCTCTCCAGCATGGTGAAGTGGTTAAGAGAGGTGAACTCTAATCTGGAGAACCAGATTCGATTCTCCATTTCTCCTCTAAATGAAGTCTGCTGGTTGACCTTGGGTCACAGCTCTCTTAGAACTCTCTGAGCCCCACCTACCTCACAAGGTATCTGTTGTGGGGAGAGGAAGGGAAGGTGATTGTAAGTCGCTTTGAGACTCCTTAAGGTAGAGAAAAGCAGTGTATAAAAACCAACTCTTCTTCTTCTCCAAGAAAGCTGAGTCCTCAAAGGCCATCTGGAATTTTCCCATGCTCAGGAAAGGGACGTTCAACCTAGAGGTACTTGGAGCAGAAACATCTCTCCCTCCCCCTAATGATGCAGCCCTTCCCAGCAAAGATCACCCTGCGGAGACCAGAAGAGAAAAAGGTTGCTGGTGTTTCAGGAGCATGGCTTGGAGTGAATCATTCTGGAACCAGAAGAGAAAAAGGTTGCTGGTGTTTCATGGCTGGGAGTGAATCATTTTGGAGGGGATCTGAGCTGGTTTCATCTCCATGTCAAATAGACCAGCTGGAGAGGCATTGCGTGGCAGGAAATCTTTGTTTTTTATTGCAATGATTCTGAGTGAGAATTCCAGATAAGAATATGACTTGTTTCTCTCATGTCATTAGAGTACATGAGGATGCCTTGCCATCAGCAAAAGAGACACCCGCCCCCCTGGCCCAAATCTAAATTCATATTGGAGAGTGGACAGTGGGTCAGGAGGAATGAAACAGGGTGAAGGTAATGTGAAGATAAGAAATCTTGATCTCTGTTGGTTTAATACTCTTTAGCGAATATTTGTCAGTTTGCAAATGTTTTCCACAGAAGCTATGAAAGCAGAAATTGGGAATGTATTTCCCTTCACATGGCACAATTTGACGGTCGCTTCAGCTTCCTGTTGATGGAAGAGAACAGAAAATTTCACAATTAATAGAGTGCAGCCATCCGCTTTGAACTCGTGTAACCTATGAAACTTATGAGTAAACGAAGGCTTCATTTCAGCTAGGAACGAGGATTAAAAGGCTCATGGAAGACGTGGATCCTGATCCGGGGTTTGGAGGAAGGGAGAAGAGTGTCCATATAGGCTCAAGGGGGATCCGGGAACAATGGATGGAGGGGTTTTTTGTGCAAGCAGGGTGGGAGGTGTCTTATATTTCATCAAAAAGGGGACTGTTGTGGCTTGTCTTGATGAGATCTGCAAAGGGTATTTTGTTTTCCTTGCTGAAGATAATGCTCACCAATTAGGAACTGATATGTTGGTCTTCAATAGCTCTTCCGCCCACGTTGTTCCCATGAACTCTGCTGCTGGACTCTCTCCCCTTATACTGGTGTGTATGAAAACAAGCCTTGTGCCAGAGCAGGGAAGGGGCTGGAGAAAGGGATGCCCCAGATATCTTTGGATACAAGTGGCAAGCTTGTGCAGAGCCGCGTCTTTGGTAGTGCATTTCCTCAAAGCAGCAGTTGCCATAGCTGCATTCCTGTGTGGTTCCCATTCAATTAGACAGGGCTTGTGCAGGAGAACTTCTCTGTGGATTGTGCCCCAGGTGAGATGAATAGTATGTCTATTGTTGTTGTTCAGTCGCACAGTCAAGTCCAACTCTTCGTGACCACGTGGACCGCATCACACCAGGCCCTCCTGACTTCCAGCATCCTCCGGAGTTTGCTCATTTTCATGTTTGTTGCATCGATAACACTGTCAAACCATCTCATCCTTTGCTGTCCCCTTCTTCTGTTACCTTCAATCATTCCCAGCATCAGGGTCTTCTCCCTTCTCATTTGGTGGCCAGAGTATTTGAGCCTCAGCTTCAATATCTGGCCTTCCAGGGAACAGTCAGGATTTATTTCCTTTAGGATTGACTGATCTGAAGTATGTGTGTAGAGGGATCCAATTGCATTTTCCATCTGGGAGAGGGAGTGGAGTTCTCCAAATCAAAGGTCAAGGTCAGAAGAATCAGGGGTAGAGTCTCAAGCAGCAAAGGTACAGCCCAACCTGAAGTTAGCCCTTAGCAAGTATATCCTGCCTTAGTAGTTGAGAACCACTTGAACAAGCTGTTCCCACTTGAAACAGCCTGGAGCAGCCTGAAATCTCCTGTATCCAAGACTTCATGTGCTCAGTCTGTTCCTCTGCTGAATGGGATTTGGGCTTCAGAGGCTGTATTTCAAAGGCCATTATTTCAACAGGCAATGAAGAAGTTCATCACTGTCCCCAGAACTCTGAGACCAGAAGCCCAGTGGAAGGAAAAGGAGCTTTGAGGGCATTTGTAGGGTAAAACTGGTCTCCGGAAATTTTAAACCAGCCTGCAATTGGGGCCTTCTCTTAGCCTCCCTAGATATGCATTTGCTGCTGAGGAGCTGCTAGCCGCTGGCATTGAGTCCTGCTTTACTGCTACTGGGTGTCAGAATCCTTTCCTTCAGTCCTTGTGGTCACAGGTGGAAACCAAAGTTGCATGAAAACTTACCTGGGGAGCAGGTAAGTTTTCATGCAACTTTAGAACACGTTTAGCCGTGATGAGAGTCTGCAGACCTCTCTAATGTAAAACCGTTTTGTCTTTTCAATCCCTTTAGCCTGGTGCGGATTTGGCAGCTGTTCCTGCTCTGCCTCTCCAGCCTTTGGGATTCTTCCTCGGGCTCACGCTTGCCAAGCCTGCTTCCCCAGATGCAGGAATAAATATACAAACAAAGCACGGTTTCTGGATTGTGTCTCCATCTTTCGCTATTCGTCTGGCCACAAAAGCCACTCAGCCACAGCTGCCCTGTAAAATTCTAATCTCCGAGGTGTGGCTTCCTTTGGCATTCCAGGGATTTCAGAGGATAGAAAACAAGAAGAAGAAGCTTGATCTGGTTATAATGTGGATCATTAATTGCACATCCAAACCTTGCTCCCAACTCCTGGACCTGATTATAGCATTACCAAACCTACCGCATGTTCAAGGACACTTATCTACAATCACAAATATTTGGCTGTTTCACTGGAGGCAGATACTGGAAGTGCCTCTAGTAGTGAGGTTGCCAGCCTCCAGGTGGTGGCTGGAGATCTCCCACAATTATAACTGATCTCCAGGTGGCAGAGATCAGTTCACCTGAAGAAAATGGCTGTGGACTCTATAGCAGACTCTATGGCATTATACCCCACTGAAGTCCCACCCCACCCAAACCCTACCCTCCTCAGGCCCCACTCCCCAATCTCCAGGAATTTCCCAACCCAGAGCTGGCAACCCTACCTAGTAAGTTCACCTGCCATGCAAAAGGCTCTTGTGTGCTTCAGGGTCATCTGTTTCCCAACTGGGCATTTCCCTCCCCCATGTCCTGGAACTGAATCAGGATACAGGACTGCATGTGTTCTTCTTGCAGAAGGTCCCATGTTCAATCCCCAGCATCTTCTGTTACTAGGATCATGTAGGAAGTGTTGTAAAAAACCCCTCTACTTGAGCTTAATAATAACAATAACAACAACAATAATAGTTGATTTTATACCCTGCCCTTCCTTACCCAAAGAAGTCTTGGAGCGGGTTACAATCACCTTCCCTTCCTCTCCCCACAACAGACACCCTGTGACTGAGGTAGGGTGGGGCTGAAAGAGCTCTGAGAGAGCTGTGACTGACCCAAGGTCACCCAGCTGGCTTCACGTGGAGGAGGAGTGGGGAATCAAACACTAAACTAGAGAGCTGTGGTTTCCAAGCAGAATAGGTAATACTTTAAAAGACAAACAGTCTGATTCAGAATAGGCATTACCGGGAACAAACAGAGGAAATTCCCTTGGTCTCCAAAGAACTGATCGCAGCTGCTTGTGAAAGAATGTAACAGTTTTGAGGTTTATTTGTTTGTTTACATACAATACAATACAGGCCTAGAGCCTGTTTATATCCAACAACTCCAGTAGCTATTTTAACAACAATCACTTGGGTTGTGTGTGAACACAGGAGAAAGGTTTCTGCTCTGAGGTAGCCCTTTTGGCTTAACTGCCAAAGTGGGGAGGATAGATGACTGTTGTAAAACCTGATCTGTGGTACAGAGTATGTAGGTATGTACCAGGTAACCTGACTGGTGAAGAGTTTGGGGTATTTCTCATGAGGGCAGGAGCCCTAACTCTGGGAGGCTTCCATCAAAGAAGGAAGAAAGGTTTTAAAAGGTGGCATCTTCTCTTTTTTTGAATACTTTGCCGGGATGCTGTGACCATAAGCTTTGACCAGCGCTCCTCTGCAATGGTGGTAGTAGGGAGTTTAGGGATGTGTTTGCTTCACCAAAGGTAATGTCTTGTATTGCAGTTTAGCTAGACTTATGGTTTATATTTCTTCTCTTGAGATCTGTCTCACTAGGCATGGCAGCTATTTTCCATGTATGTACTCTAGCTTACTCTGTAGTAATCAAGTTTTCTGTTTAAGAAAGCAGATTGTGATTCAATCCTACCCACATGCCTAGACTGCTCCTACATGCTAAGGACATGAAGCATTGGGGGGGGGGGACGCGGTAAGTAATAGGAGTCTCTGCCCTTTATACTTACTCATAAGGCATCCTTACCAGGCTTCTGCAAGGTGCTGGTTACATGATAGGCTGGGTTTTGTAACTTGGGCTGTTGGCACAAAGAGAAAGACGCTTTTGCATGTAGGCAATCATGCAACATGCATGTGCGAAAACACAGACCCAGGGCAGGTTTGTGACAGACTGGATGGCATTGTACCCTGCTGAGGTCCCTCTCCTCCCCAAGCTCCACCCCCAAAAGCTCCAGGTATTTCCCAACCGGGAGTTGGCAACTCTGACCATCACCACCAGGAGGCAGGTGGCCTCACCTCCAAATTAAACCGAACCTCAAGTGGAGTGGGAGACAGCCTGCTTGCCCTTAATTTCAGTCTTCCTCTGTATCTTCCCAGGACTCCAGCCAACATGCTTGTCAAAGAGCCAGGCTACACATTATGCTGGGAACATGATCCCGCAACGTGTACTTTAATGGCATATGCTTAGCCATGGGGAGGGGGGATTTGGATTAGGGTGCACTGCTGGGGAAACAGAAATTAACCATTTCACCCTCCTGATAGATATTCCTCATGCTGAGCTGCTATTAACCCTGAGAGTGAAAAAGACAGGTACAACATGCATCCTGTCTTTTTTCCTACTGGGACTAGTTCCATTTCTGAGGTTCTTGTGGGGGAAAGGGTCTAACCCTCTCATTGTCCAGCATTGATCTAAATCCTCCTTCCTTGAAGCTGCTTTGTGTCCTTAACAGTACAGATCAGTCGATCCAATGATGGAAACTCAATGTGTCATTTGACCCACTAGCAATTGAACTGCAAGGGTGGAGACATGTCTAAGTTCAAAAGCGTGTGTATGGTGGGGGTGGTGGCATGGGAGCCAAAGCTGGTAGAGGAACACTGGCCCTATAGCCGGCTCCAGAGAGGCAAAGGCACACTTCATGATCTCCTGAAAGCTGGTGCTAAACAAAAGGGAATGGGGGGGGAGAGAGAGAGAGACAGGAAATGCGCGCACACTTAACCACTACTCCAAACTGGTTGGGAAATATCTGGAGATATGGGAGGAGGAGGCTACAGAGGGCAGGGTTTGGGGAGGGGAGGGACTTCATTTGGGATATAATGCTATAGAGTCAGAAAAATTTTGGTGGGGTGGCAGGCAGTCACTTAGGACCCAGGGCCTTCCCTTCCCTTCCCTTCCAGAGTGGCTCTGCCACTTCTGGTCAGTTCCACTCCCCTCAAGCCAGGTCCACTTCCCTTTCCTTCCCCAGCCCCCCCCCCCATGGCAGTGCAGAGGCTGGGGAAGGAAAGAGAAGCCCCTCTGGCACTTCTGGTCAGTTTCACTCCAGCCCCTTTAAACCTAACACCTCATCCCTGGGAGTGAAACTGACCAAAACTGGCAGGGCAGCTTCCCTGGGTAGGGGGTAAGGAGTGCAGTGCAGCAGGGGGTGGGGAGGTCTGTGGGGTCTGGTGTCCTCTAGGGGTGGGTCAGGGCTCATCCGTGGTAGGGCTCTGCCCCCAAATGCCCCACTGTGGCTACAGGACTGCATAGAGTCCACCTTCCAAAGCAGCCGTTTACTCCAGGTGAGTGAGTTCTGTCACCTGAAGATTGGTTGTAAGCAGGGCTATTTTGGGGCAGGAACGCACAGGAACGGAGTTCCGGCTGGCTCCTGAGTTGGCCACGCCCAGCAGGAACTCGTTACCATAATAGGCCACACCCAACAGCAGAAACTCATTAGGATTGGTTACATTAGCGGTGTGTGGCCTAACATGCAAAGAAGTTCCTGCTACAAAAAAAGCTCTGGGCTTTGACAACAAACAAGGTAAACAGAATAAGAAGTAAAAGGTGGGTGTGGCTGGATGACCACACTTCTGGTAACATGGGGGTGTGGCCTAATATGCCAATGAGCCGTGCTGTCAGGGGTGTGGCCTAATATGCTAATGAGTTTCTGTTCTTGGGTGTGGCCTATTATGCTAATGAGTTCCTGCTGGGCTTTTTCTATAAAAAAAGCCCTGGTTGTAAGCCAAAGAGATCTCCAGCCACTACCTGTAGGCTGGCAACCTAGCCAGGGAGGAGCATTCAAGGACTAGAGGGATGGCCAGGGGTGAGCTCACTGGAGGTCTGCTAGATGTTTGCAAGCTGAGTGGGGTAGGAGGAGAAGCTCAGCTGAGGGCCTTGGCCTAATATGCCAATGAGCCGTGCTGTCAGGGGTGTGGCCTAATATGCTAATGAGTTTCTGTTCTTGGGTGTGGCCTATTATGCTAATGAGTTCCTGCTGGGCTTTTTCTATAAAAAAAGCCCTGGTTGTAAGCCAAAGAGATCTCCAGCCACTACCTATAGGCTGGCAACCTAGCCAGGGAGGAGCATTCAAGGACTAGAGGGATGGCCAGGGATGAGCCCACTGGAGGTCGGCTAGATGTTTGTAAGCTGAGTGAGGTAGGAGGAGAAGCTCAGCTGAGGGCCTCTGAAGCCCTTTCCTTCCCTGTGACTGAATGGGAGCCCCAGGCCAAGGATCCTGTGCTCCCTGCACAGCCCTGCTGCCAAATTCCTCCCCACCAATATGTGGGAACTGGTTTGGATGTACATTGGCTACATTACAAGAGTTTCATTGTTTGGGAGAGATTGTGTGATCCCTTGCAAAACGCATCCAGATATTAATAAATCCAAAAGTTAAACAGAGAAGACCATTTCAATCCAACCAGGTGCTTAACAAAAGGGAATGGTGGGGGGAGAGCATGATGTGTGGTGGTAATAATTATTTAGCATCTTTATTTTTCACCCTTTGCTTTCTGTTGAAAAATACACAAAGCAACTTATGATAAATGGAAAATATCCTAAAGTGCCAAGCTCTTATTAAATACAACATGACACAGGAAGGGTACCCTGCAGTCTGTCCCTTCCTTTCTATAGGAGACAGATATCTGCTGAGCCAGGCGCATCCAGATATTAATAAATCCAAAAGTTAAACAGAGAAGACCATTTCAATCCAACCAGGTGCTTAACAAAAGGGAATGGTGGGGGGAGAGCATGATGTGTGGTGGTAATAATTATTTAGGCCCCGGGCACACGGGCCGGATATCGCGGGGGGGAGGCGTGGCTAATTTCCCTGGTGCAGTTTGATCCACTATTACGCGATCAGATGCGCCGGCGTCACAGCTCCCCCCATTTTCACCTTGAAATTCCAGTCCCACTGGCAACCTTCAGTAATTTCCACTCCCCCCCCCATTGGTTAAAGCAGTGGTTCTCCATATTTTGTGTCCCACCAGTCATTCCGCAAAGAACCTGGGTCCCACCACAATAGAAACCAAAGGCCCACATTTTCCACAGACATACATGTATAGGCATTCTGTTATTATATTTATAAATTATGGTAAGTTTTATGGATCCCCAAAACGGCAGAGTAAATTTTATTGCTATATCTTAAATGGGCAATCCCTGGTCATCAGAAAGCAGCGTATCATTAAAGACTCTTGCTGGTGAGCAGGGAGAATGGAGATTAGGAGAAAACTGAATGTCTGAGATTACTACAAGCACGTCAAAAGGTCACAGGTGGGTAAAACAGTCCATGTCAGGCAGAGTCAACAAGAGACAGCAGGTCACACTTGCAGGTGGACATGAGGATTGAGGAACAGTAAATTCTTAGTTGACCTGACCTGAATGGCCCAGGCTAACCCAATCTTGTCAGATCTCAGAAGCTAAGCAGGGTTGGACCTGGTTAATACTTGGAGGGGAGACCACCAAGGAAGTCCAGGGTTGCCACACAGAGGCAGGCAATGGCAAACCACCCCAGTTCATCTCTTGCCTTGAAAACTCTACTGGGTTGCTGTAAATCGGCTGTGAGTTGACAGTATTTTCCACCACCACCAAGTTCTTAGTGATTGTTGTGAAAACTCTGCATCTCACCAAGACCACTTCTACATCTTATGTGTGCTACATGTACTACTGGTTGAGGACCACTAGCTTAAAGGATCATGGATCTACACATTAGCTAACCACTAAAGGCTCAATGATATAATCCATTACCAAATCTTCAGATTTTAATATGTCTGTAAAGGCAGCAGGGATGGGATGGAGGGTGGAATGTTGACTGGGGCCACAGTGTCAGGGCCTCTTCTGATCCCTGCATGCCCAGTGCAGAGAAGGCCCTGCATTTCTCATGGTGCCTGATGGCATCTCGTGCATCCTTTAGATATGATTTGAACCCACTTGTCTTGCTGTGTTGCATCCAGCCTGGGACCCTTTCTCTGGGGTGTTTTCTTATTTATTTATTCAAAACAGTTTGTAGGCTGCCTTTTCCTTTGAGGCTGTCAAAGAAGTTTCCATCCAATATGCAAAAACCTGTGTCGGAAATGTGACAGGCAGGAGCCTGTGGGAATGGGGTGCAACCTCCAAAATGTGCATCCCAATTGGAGAGGAAGCCAGAGATGTGTTTCCCATTCAAAGCCAGAGCAATGGAAACAAACTAATGAAAACAGAAATAGTAAGTAAAGTGAACAGGATAACTGATAACAGTAACAAATGAAGTTTTTTTTAAAATGAAAGCCCTTTGCACATCCTTTATACTCAGGTGACTTTTACCTGAGTGCAGTCCGATGAAAAGTTACAGCCTTCTATATCCCTTGAACTCAATGGCCTTCGAACAGTGCAATTCTGCATTGGATTTCACTATTAGAACACATGTCTGTTTTCACTTTGCAATGCAAAGATTAATTTCTGTTTAACAGACATGAGCAAAAAAGGGATGGCCCTCCTTGGGGAGGTTCTGTGGCTCAATGGAAGATCCTCTGCTTTACATGCAGGAGATCCCAGGTTCAGTCCCTGGCATGTCCAGTTAAGAGGATCAGATAATAGGTGATGTGGAAGACCTCTGCCTGAGACCCTGGAGAGCCACTGCCAGTCTGAGTAGACAATACTGACCCTGATGGACAAAGGGTCTGGTTCAATATAAGGCAGCTTCCTGTGTACCCCTGCCCCGAAGAAGCCTGTAATCTCAATTTCAACAGTGGACAGGGGAGAAAGAGGCAAAAGGATGGATGTGACCACAAGCACACCCCTTTCCTGAGGCTTCTGTTGCTCATGGAAACCAAGGGGCTGTACGAAAAGCTTCACAGAAGAAATGGATTCTGTTGAGGTGGAAGTGAGGGGACTCTATGCAAGGACCCTGGGTGGAGTGGTCACTTCCAAACCCACTCTCTGTCTTTCCACTGGGCAGCCTAGTCATCAAAGTGTGCTACAAGGGACAGCGGTGTGCCCACTGGTGCGCGCACACACACACACACATATGTATGTGTCAGTGAGGCTTCTGCATGAGAAGAGATCCCTTCAGTGGGTCCTGCAGAGCCATTAAGTGGAACAGTAGACTTTGGGTGGCTGAAGAGGGCAGAGCTAAAGGTTTCAGGACCAGAGATTTCCAGGCAAAGATATAACGGGACACAAAGGCAGTATGATCAGGTAGAGCAAAGACATGTTTTTCTGGGGAAGGGGAGAACAGGAGGGCAGACGTTTGAGTTTCGGCCAAGCCTGCCCCTTTTTGAGATGTTAGTTGGCTCGGGTCCCACTGTGTGGGAGAGAAGCCGGCTTCTAATGTTTTTAAGAAATTAAATAGATGTTCCTCTATCACAGCACTGCTCCAACGAGTGCCTAAATAGAGAGGGGAAGAAACCTTTCAATCACAGACTCTGAAATTCAAAGAAGGATGTATCATGCTGTAATTAAGAATTAGGGAGAGATGAACATATAATTATGCTGCTGAAGCAAGGTGTCTCCTAGAGATCAGAGAGGCTGGCTCCCTTCCAAGCGGCAAATGAGCTCCATGGAACTTGTCACGCTGTAATTGGCATCCAGCCCATCTTTCCCAGGACACAGCCGGCATCAAGCGAGAGATTTCCTTCCAGTCTCTGCAGCTGGAATGTCAGAAGAGGCTGAAGATGGTGCAGAAAAATAGCCTGTTTGCACCCCTAAAAATGATTAAAATTGCTTTGGGGTCATTTTAAGAGAAGCGGGTCCCCTTTGAGATGTTCTGGCATTATATCTGCCATTTCTTTTCCCATAAGGAGCTTTCTGGTGTGATGGCCTCCCAACCAAGCATTGCCAGTACACCTATAAATAAGGAATTTTGATGATGATCGTTCCAGAGGGGGGCAGCTATGTTAGTCTACTGCAGCAGAAATGAAGATCTACTCACGGCATCTGACAGAGTGGGCTCTAGTGAGCAACCCATTACGCTGTAAGAAAACCCCACTAAAATCAGAGAGACAGCATGGTATCATGGCACAGCATCAGACTAGGATCTGGGAGAGCTGGGTTCAAATCCCCTCCCTGCCATGGAAACATGGTGAATGACCTTGGGCCAGTCATTCTCTCGAAAGAAATGCCTCCACAAAAATAACTATCTTCATGCCACATATGATTAATGGGAAAGTTGGAACTCTGTGCCACAAGATGTGGTCAGGGCTAGATAGGTTTTAAGTAAAGGTAAAGGTCCCCTTGCTCGACAGCCAGTCGAATCCGACTCTAGGGTTGCGGTGCTCATCTCCGTTTCAAAGCCGAAGAGCCAGCGCTGTCCGAAGACGTTTCCGTGGTCATGTGGCCGGCATGACTAAACACCAAGGCGCACGGAACGCTGTTACCTTCCCACCGAAGTGGTACCTATTTATCTACTTGCAATTTCTTGCTTTCGAACTGCTAGGTTGGCAGGAGCTGGAACTAGAGACAGGAGCTCACTCCGTCATGCGGCACACTCGGGTCTCGAACTGCTGAACTACTGACCTTCCACAGCCTGCAGCTCAGCGTCTTAACCACTTGAGCCACCGCAGTAAGGATCAGACAAATGGACGGGAAAAGAACTGATATTAGCATCAGGGAACAGAGGCAGTAAAGCTTGAAATACCAGGAGCTGATGACAACCAACAAAGGGAAGCCATGTCCTCCTCATGGACATCTGACTAGCTGCTCTTGGAAACAGAATGCCGGCAGAGCTCTTCTTGTGTTCCTAGAGGACTGTAGGAGCCAGACAAGATGGAGGAGCTGCACAGAGCTGAACAATGAGATACCAACAGGGATGTGGTCTGTCGGGTTATTCACTCTGGTCATGGCATTGCAGTTGGATGAAGGTGATCTCGGGTGGCATCTGTTCAGTTCAAGTGGGGGCTGCAAAGGGAAACTTCTTGGTGGGTTAAGACCCAGGTACGTTGGAGCTTTCACCCGTGGTGGCATTTGGTGCTGCTCACGACTCTCGGCAGCCGCTGCTCTGTTGCCTGATGGGAAGGCCACCTTCATTCCCGCGAACAACAACCCTCTCGGTTCACAGGCGGTGTGGGGGTGGGGGGTGCAGTAGGGATTCGGGCTGTCGAACCCAGTCCCTGCCGTGGAAGCAGCCATCGCTTGCTAAGAATGGACGCTTGGGAGGACGGGACTCGCGGAACAGACCCCGCCTTTGAGAACCTTTCGGTTAACCCAACTCATCTCTCATCCCCCCCCCCATCCCCGGTACCCCCGCGCCCCAAAACAACAACAACAACAACCCGTGGCTGGAATCTGTACGACTTGTCTCTGGAAAGGGGGAGACCCTCCCGCCACCCCTGTTGTGAATGCAAAGCAGGGGCTGAAGACTGAGCGCAGCGAGGCGATCCGGAGTATGCCGAGCTTGTGCGAACGCAGCATTTATTCTGGGTTGGTTCCTCCGGAGGAAAGCCTCCTGCGGGCCTGACGCGTGTCGGATGCTCTCCAGGAATTTCCCTGCCTTGAAGGAAAAACGGACCCGGGAAGACTGACGTCCCGACTCCCTCCTGGGGATTCGTTTCTTCTCCCTCCCCTCCCTCCCTCCCTCCCTCCCTCCCTCCCCG
>NW_015160280.1:152600-153067 GCF_001447785.1 Gekko japonicus | reverse complement strand
GGCCCGAAGGCGGCGGGGAGCGGTGCCTGCCTGCCTGCCTGCCGGCGCGCGTCGCAGTCGTCGCAGCCCAGCCGCGCTCGGAGGGGAGGCTCGCTCGGCTGCCGCTCTTCTTCAGCCTGGATGCTGGCTCCGGCCGCGGGACTGCTGCTGCCGCCGCTGCGCCTCGCTCTCCCGATGAGCCAGACGGGCCCCTTCAGCAGCGGCAAGAGCCCCGCGCCCGGGTGGAAGTTTGCATGAGGCTCCGCTGCGCCTCTCTGCGCCCCGCCGAGGAAGGAAGGATTTGTGCCCCGTTGTCCTCCGAGACGTGCCTTCCCGAGCCCCTAAAATGAAGAGGGCGATTGCTGAAGGTAGGTGGGCGCTCCTTCGCCGGCGCGGCGGGCGGGAGCCAAACGCGACGCGGAGAAGTTCCGCGGGGGCAACTTTTTCTCCCGCGGCGCCAGCAGACCAGGGGCCGGCCAGCCGTGGCT
>NW_015160280.1:151496-152578 GCF_001447785.1 Gekko japonicus | reverse complement strand
GTAGAGAGGACGTGGCGAAGATGCCCGGCTGGAGAGGGCATCCGACTCAGAAAGCGCGCGCGCGGGGGGGGCATCTGCCAACTGTGCCGCGGAAAGGCGGGTGGGCAAGGGAGCCACCAGCAGTTGGGAGCGGATGATGGAGGCTGGAGGGGGGGCGCCTTGCGGGACAGATCCCGCCGTCGCCGTGCGGCACCTGCCCCAGTGCAGAGTGCTGCCTGCGTGCGGGCGAAGGGGTGTGTGCGTGCGAGCGAAGGAGAGCCCGGGTCCGCGTCCGCACTTTGTCAGGAAGGCGAAGCCGGAGAGAGGGACGGAGAGGAAGGCTGGATCGTGCCTGGACAGGGACCGTGGTGGGGGGGGGGGGTTGGGGGGGCTTCTCACTCCGCCAACTCCTTTAGAACTGCCCTCCAAGGCAGATAAGAGGGCGCCCTTGGGGGGCGGGGGGAGGAATGCGGACCTCTTCAATGGAAAGGGCCCCACAGCAGGGATCTGCAAGAGGGCAAGTGAGAGAGAAGGAGGGGGTGGGGTGGGGGTCAATGGCCCCTTGAGTCCCTTGTGTGGCTCTTTCAGTTCGGAGTCATTCTCCGTTTGGGCTGCCTCGGAGCCTGGGTGGGGGAGAAGGGCCCTGCCCGGGTTGCCGAAAGAGGAGGGCGAAGAAGAGACCCCCCCGTTCCGGGCGCGCGCTCCAGGTTTGGGCAATGTTTGTCCAGAAGAGCCCCGTCCAGCTCCCCTGGGTTTCTCAAGAGCGCCCCCCAGAGGCATTTCAGCCTTGCAGCTCCAGCAGGTGTCTGCAGAGGCGCTCGTCTTAGGCGGCCGCGGCCGGGGGGGGGGCACTTCTGCTAGCGGCATCCCCTCCCCCCTCCCCTCCCGGATTTGCGAAAGTGCGGTCTCCCCCCGTCTTTTGCCCTGTGCGGAGGGTCCAGGCTAGTCAGTTACCTGGAGGCTCTTCTTCACCTCCTCCAGATTTCCTCGGCTGTGGCGCCAGATCTGGCCGTTCTTAGGGGAGGGGGAGGGCACTCGTCCGTCCTGATCGGAACCGGAGGCGGGGGGGGGAATCAAAATGGAATCCGGTTTCTTTGCGGCGG